>NC_136013.1:6504101-6807101 GCF_048128805.1 Centroberyx gerrardi
AATAAACTAAAAAAAAATCACATCAGGGGAGAATTAAGGACCAATGTTTCCTCGAAGCATCTGTGCAAGATAGTTTGGTGACCTACTGCATGTCTAATAATTTATTACATTGATTAAAAAATGATGTCTTGTCAGTCATCAGTCATTTGTATTTGTACCCAGAAATTAAGCTTGGAAGTTTTGGTGGCAAATGCTAATAGATGCAAGCATTTGCCATACTTTAGAGGAGAAATATTGTTTTTATTTGTTCTTACTGAAAGCCTTTTCTCCATATGTCCTCTGCATCCCTTTTCCTCTTAACAGACAGACTGTGAAGTGAAAAAAGAGAAGTAAACAATTCCTCTCTGCATGCCTAACACTGTCAAACTGAATCTGTGTCACTGCTATGAAAGCTCATACATCCAGATTGTATTTACTAAAATATATTTTACATAATAATTTTACAGTAGGTCTTTTAATTAAATGATAAAAAAGCTTTATCAGTTGTAGGGTATTGATGGGGTTACTGCTGAAAACCTTCTGTATAAAGCTGCACCAGCTTCAATCAGACCCAACAGTGACTGATTTTGCTCAATGCGGATTTTCTTCCTGATGAATTCCTCAAGAGAGCCTGTGAGATAAAATACATGTTACTGCGTGAAAAAGTTACCGAACAGCAGTGTGTTTGGGCTCATTTTTCACGTTTAATGATTGACAGGACTGCTGCTCTCCACACATGGCCGGCCATAAATTGCTTGCCAACTGTTGAACATAGTGTCTATTTTTATGTGCACTTGTCCGGCCTGTCTGCAAAATGCAACCTACCTTCCTTGCTCTCCTTCATGGCGAGGTCCAGCAGAGCTTTTCCATTTTCAACAAAAGTAATAAGAGCTTTCACACAAGAAAGTGTAGTTTGGTCCACTCCCTCAGCCATTTCTTTGTTTGAGCAAAGATCTGTGATAATTACATGAGACATTCAACTTCTTATCAGCACGCCGTGTAGAAACAACCTCTGCTTTCTCTCGAAGTCCATCCTGGGCAGCTGCTGGAAACAATCAATAGTCTCAAATTTAATGTTGTAGCTCAAACTAAAAGGCAAATATGTCTTCTAACTAGTTTTGAAACCAGTTTATCCAATAATTTAAACCAGTAACCAGTAATTTACAGTTCTTTGCAGGTTTTTAACTAGGAATGGAAATGAAAATGGATAGGATTTGGTTCGTTCCTGATATCGCCATCATCATACAGAATGAATTATTTCAATTTAATCTGATCTTCCCTCCAGTATTTTATAATTGAGTGCAAATAATATTTTGATTAATTGGGTCAATATCTCACCTAGTGACTTATCTCTCTTTTCCAGCAGACATGAACGAACGAATAAGCATTTCAGCAGCTGTGTGTTTGGGTAAAGGCTAATTCAGTCTGTCTGGCCCATGATAGGGTGATGAGAGCATAGATGTTTTGACCTTTTGGGACTAGACACAAGGGATTTGATGCATTTAGATGCATCATTTGGCTTGGCCTCTTGGTCTATAGGTGGGGAGTGAGGGAAAGGATGTCGGCCTGTTGCTGGAAGATATAAAACAAGTCTTTAACCCTTTTTTTTAATCATTGGTTGTTTTGCACTTGACATATCAGGAGCAGAGACTGAACACCAGGCCAACATTTCTCTTTATTGCTATGAATCTCATATGAATCAGTTTCGATGACAATGTTTTCACAGTAGTTTCCACATTAATCAACTGACTCCATTTCCAAATCTCTCTGTTCTTGGGATCCGTCCGCCTCGGCTTCGTGATCGACGCCGTTCGCCGGGACGGAGACTTCCTGGGTTTGTTCGCCGCTGCTCTCCTCTGTGTGCTGCTCCTCTGGGTCCTGGGCGTCCTCAGTGAGTCCGTGTGATTGGCTAACACTCGTGTCTTGGGAAAGCAGCTCTGCAGGTATAACATGAGAGATTGTAAAAGAAGCGGCGATCTCTTGCAGTCGGGCCTGCTCAGATTTCAGCTTGGCCAGTTCCTTGGTCAGTGGAGTCTGGACGGTGGGAGTGGCTGTCGGGGTCTCAGGGGGGGCCACAGAGGGGGCTGCGGCGGGAGGGGCGGCCTGATCCGTTTTAGGTTCCTCAGCGGGGGTCTCCGGCACCTCAGGGCCCCCCTTCTCCGCTGGCTCAGATGTGTTGACATCCACATGACCGCCGGCCTCCTGCACCTTCTGAAAAAGACTCTTCCTCTCCTCCTGCAAAGCCCTGCACAGCTTCTCCAGCTTCTGGTTTTTAATGGTGAAAAGCTCAAACTCCTTCTCCTTCAGTGTTTTCTGGAAGGAAATGTATAGAACATATCAGTAAAATTGTAAATATCTAATGTATGTCATTTTGGATCCAAAGCACATTTTTAGCAGAGCATGTGTGGGAAACAAACCCTGTTGCTGCCCTCTACATATTGAGCTGTACAGGACCGTATAGTTTATGAATGGCTGAAAAACTGTTTCTTACATCTGCCACCATGTCAACGAGAGCCCTGTTGCAGCCGTCAAAGCGACTCTTCCATGACATGCACTCCTTCTCCAGCTTCTTCATCTTCTTGGACATCTACAACACACAAAATACACCATGTGTTACGCCATTCACAATCAAAGCCACTTCTAAAAATAGCTACCAAAATGAAATGTAGGATTATGTACTGTAGTTTGTTTGTCAAGATGACAAGAAAGTCCATATGGGTAAGAAAATAGACATAAAATAAGGCTTCTCTGGTGTTTCGGCTTAATTTAAGAACCAAAAAAAAGAGTTTGCCAAGCTGTATATTTATTATTTGAAACATGTCAAATAAATCAACCAAGATATGTTTTTGAGAGTGTTGATTTCCCTTCTTTCGGTTCTTTGTTTCCTTTGAAAGCCCCTTGGGATTTTTTAAAATCTCATCTGCAACACTATGTACATTTTGTTGTCTTATTTCAGTTTTGTTTTTTTTTTCTTATCATTTTTATATCTGCAACTAAATAAATAATCTAATTTATGGCTGTGAAACTCAGTGAATGATGTTATTTTAGTAATATAAGGGTAATTTCTTCCAATATTCTGCAGTGGATGCATGAGAGAGCAGCAGCTCTTACCTTGTCCATGTCTTGTTTGAAGCTTGCATACACTCCATTACTCTTTGATACTGTTCCCTGGAATTCATCAAACTTCTCGGAGTACACAACGAGCTGAAGAGAAATGGTGGAAAAAAAACATTATGCCTGTAGGCAGGTAGAAAAAAATGACTAACAATTTTGTCCATGATGCCCTCTTACTGTACCTGGGCCTTCATATCGATTTCTTGCTCCTTCATGACCTTCACTTGCAATTTAGACTCCGCAGTCTGTTTTAGCAGCTGTGGAATATTGAAATTTTCCGTGATTTTGAGCATTGAGAGATTAGAATTGCAAATGCGATATTAAAATGCCTGTAGCGCTCAACAAATGTGAAACACCAAACTTACATGCTCTTTTTCTAGCTTGCGCTTGTCCTCCGCCTCCTTCAGGAACAGGTTTGCCTGTGCAAGTTTGGTTTCCAGCAACTTTTCTTTCAGATCTCGGTGCTTGAAGACCTTTTCCAGGTTCTGAAAGACATTCACATGAATGAATGAATTTATGAGTCATTTTCACAGCCAATGGTGTTTCATAACTTGGGCTTCAGCTAGGTAAATGTTTGTTATTATAGGCAACATTTGCTATGTCAAATACTGTAACCAATCAATGTAAGACCTGGTCCAAATGGTATTTGCAAATAATTCATTTGTTTTAACCTGCATGGAGTACCAGATGTGTGTGCTTTACACTACCAGTCAAAAGTTTGGACACACCTGATTGAATGTACTATGTTTTTCATTATCTTAAAGCTGTTTTAAAGCTAAAATAAATAAAGGCTTATGCTTAAATGCTTGAAATTTGTTTCTTAGACCATTATAAATAGTGAAGTTGATGCATATGTAGGACTTTTTTCCAAGGCAAAGGGCAGCTACTTTAAAGAATACAAAATATAAGATAGTTTTGATTTGTTTAACACTTTTTTGGTCACTGCATGATTCCGTTTGTGTTATTTCATAGGTTTGATGTCTTTACTATTAGTCTAAAAATGCAAAAATAAAGAAAAATGTGGTGTGTGCGAACTTTTGACTGGTAGTGTACATAAGTACAATTCAGGCGGGTCAGGTAAGTTGTCAGGTTGGATGTGAATCACAGACAAACATACTAAATTCCCTTTCAAATACTTTCCTGTGATTGTAGTGTATTGTCCTGTGTAACAACAGCATCTACCTGATCTACACCTCCAAGCAGGTTAAATCAAAGCCTAAGAATTATTTGCATGTTATATTTTGAACCCATGTCTGCTCAATGTGTGGCAGGAGCCCATACCGCCTCTCTCTGGTCGTATTGTGAAATGAGCCCCTTCAGTTTCTCTGCCAAGGCGCTGTTCTCCTGGCAGAGCTTGGTGTTGCGGTTGCTGTGTTCCTCGATCTGGGCCTGAATTTCACTGAGCGTTCCCTGGAAGTGGGTGGTGATCTCCTTCCTCTTGAGGTCGTCCTCCCTGCATCTCTGGAGGGTTTCCTCCTGCATTCACATGATGGATGTTAGAACCCAAAACAACTGGATGCAGTGGAACTTGTACAAAATGCATTTGCAATTAAAGCCTGAGCAATAAACAAGGCAGTTTCAGAGTACTGCAGCATCCCATGTGCCAACCAATGCTTAAAGCTGCACTAGGCAAGATTTTTATGTAAAAATACAACAAACATATCAGCTTAAGTCACATAGTGGGGCTGCAGCAGAGAAGAGTGTGCCATCCCCCCTAAGAGATGATGTAGATTCAACCTATTTGCCCAGATGACAGTCAGGTGTCGGGTATGATCGCTGGTGGGAAGTGATTGTCTAATGCAGCTTTAAGCCCTTGAAATGAATAATACTACCTCAAATTATTAACAATTATAGATAATCCATGTCCACATGAATCAACAAAACCAAATGTTATAAATTTAATTGAACACATTTGTGATGAGCCCTCAGGAATGACTGGTAACACTTTACAATGAGGGTACATTAATTAAGGGTTAGTTAATGTTTAATAAGGGTTAGTTAATGTTTAATAAGCATTAATTAAATAAATTAATACCTTAGTTAACATGAACACCATTAGTAAATGATTACCAGACACATTAGTTAACTGTTAATTAAGGGTTAGTTAATGCTTATTAAGCATTAACTAACCCTTAATTAATGTACCCTTATTGTAAAGTGTTACCAATGACTATATAACAATGTTTTTGCAGAACATAAGAGCAGAAGTCACAGGATCCTGCAGAAGAAGTGAGGTACCTTTAGGGTCTTGTTGTGCCTCTGCAGCTCTCGGCACAGCCCCTCCAGTTTACTGCGAGCCAGGACGGCCCGGCTGTGTTCACTCTGCAGCTGGTCCTTCTCCTTCATCACCTGGAACAACTTCTTCTGCAGAACCTTCAGCTGCTTCTGATCGCTCCGATGCTCCTCCAGCTACAAAAACACATGTACTAGTCCACACACACACCAATACACACATGGGCGAAGACGTACCTAACCACTTCCCAGCACCTTTCCTTTCATTTTTTGTTACTTTTACATGTATCTGACATGTCTTCCACTCACCAGCTCAGCATGCTTCTTGATGATGGCTTCCAGTTTCTGTTCTGGAGTGCCGAGTTTGTTCAAACTTTGCATCAAAAGCATGGCCTCCTTCCCTGAATATCCAGCACACAGAGAATGTCACACATGTTAAACATCGGACCTCGGTCAAATAATTCACAATTTTGAGCTTAGTTTGTTTTAAACTCCTTAGAGTACCAGGCGGGTGGGGTTCACCACACATGGATAAGTAGATTATAAAGATAGTGTCAAGTAAGTATGCTAAAATGACTTTGGAATGCCCATCTGAGATTGTCTCACTGCAAAAAAAAAAAAGTCAATTTTAACAAGTCATTCAGCCATCAGATCTTATTTTATTCTTAATTAAACCAAGAGAAAAATTCTGGCAGTGAGGTGAGATTGTTTCCATTGTTTCCAATGTAGTTTCACTTATTTCAGTCATTTTCTAGAAATGAGTGTCAATATTTTGTCAGAATAAGGCAGATCACTGCACTGCTATCAAGAAAATGACTCTTCATTCTACAAAATTCTTTAAACAAATTGATTTGTATTGGAAACAAGTGAAATCTAACCACACTGGCAGATTTTTTCACTTATTTTAAGAAAATTACGATTTTAGGAGTCAATAACAGACTAAATGACTTGTTAAGATAAAGATTTTTTGCAACGCTTAAGTTAAATGTCCCATATGAAAAATATCTCCACCAATTTGGCACGGAAGTAACTGAAACCCAAGCCATAAAAAAGGTATTTGGAAATACTATTTCACCTGCAAGTCTGTTGCGGATGGATGCACTCACACACATTACAGCTCTGCTTACACACCTATCGGTTTCAGTACAACTTCGACTTGTGCTGACAGTGCTGAATCAAACCCACCTCGACCAAAATCGATAAAACATTATTAAAAAAAAAGAAAAAACACCTAGGTTTTTGAGCATCTTCTTCTCCAGTTTCTGGTCCTTGCGGGTGTCTGCCTCTTTGACGGCTGTGACCTCCTCGCCGTCCTCTGGCTCAGCGGGAATCTCAGCGGCCTGGTAGGTGCTAATGATGTCCTCCAGCTGCTGGCCCAGGTCTTCTGTCAGGTCAATGTGCCGACCCTCGGCCGGCTCCGCCTGGGGACCCACCGGCACCGGGCTGCTCTCCTGACAAGCCTCCATTATTCTGAGCTAGGACTGAGAGGAAAGCAGGCGGTTTTTGTGATGGACCTGAGAACAAAATTGTCTGTTTCACCTCATGCTGATATTGTTGTCCAAAGGGTTAGTCCCTCATGATGCACTCTGACATGTTAAAAAAAAACGTCCATCTTAACAAGTCATTTAGTCTCATATTCAGCCTTCAAATCTTATTTTTCTTAAACCAAGAGAACAATTCTGCCAATGAGGTGAGATAACTCCACTTGTTTGCAATGTAGTTTCACTTTTTTCAGGATTTTTTTAGAAATGAGTGTCAGTATCTTGAAACAAGTCAGAATAAGGCAGATCACTGCACTACTATCAAGAAAATGACACAGATTCTTGGAACAAATTCATTTGCATTGGAAACAAGTGAAATGATCTAACCCCATTAGCAGATTTTTTCACTTATTTTGAGAAAATAAGTGACAATACAATTTTAGGACTCAATAATAGACTAAATGACTTGTTAAGATTTTTTCAAGCAAACCCATGTGACAGGATGTAAGCAGCTCCTTGATCTGCTCGATGGCAGAGGTAGCCTGAAGTTTAGAAGAATGGATTTGTGACTGGAAGTTCGCCAGTTTGAATCCCCAAATATACTGGGAAAACATGGACAGGGGAAGTGGATGAGACACAGTCACCATGTGCCACCATGGTGCCTTCGAGCAAGGCACTTACTAACTCCTGAATGCTTAATTCCTGCAGTGAAGCAGCTCAGTCGACAACAGTAGAACCTTTTTTCATAATTGTAGTTGTTTGTTGGCGCTCCATAATACACATCGAATTTTCTTTGAAGCATTTCAAGCAATACAGTGCAATAATGTCATAGGATTGCATTTTTCCTTGATCTTGAGAGCTCATTACTCTAAACTCATGAGACAACTGAGAAAAATTTGGAGATGCTTAAGGAAAATGTCTACTTTTGAATCCCCTTTTAGGCAAAAATCTGAACACACCATTCACCACCAATCAGCACCAATCAAAGTCATTTCAAGGCTCATCGGTGTGCCATGCAGATTGGAAATAAGCGATATGTTCAATAAAACCTCAGTATATGAGAATCTCAGAGCCTGTTTGCCGCTTGTTTTTCTGGAGGCTCATAGCCGGAGCCCGTTTATGTGCATAAAATTAGTCTGCCTGTGCAGCCTTCACACTCCCTGCTTTCACAAGCAGAGCGCATGGCACCTGTTCCAGACCCACAGTCTATTTTAGGAACTTCTTAATATGGGCAAGTTATTTATTTATTTCTAATCCACTCTTATTGATGTCAATGTCAGTGGTTGTGTGCACAATAGCTGCACTTTCCAACTATTAATAGTCAATAAAAATCAATGTTGCATAACAGACCCCATCTATATTCAATATTTTAAAAGAAGACGGTTAGCTATTCAAATGGAAATTCAACTATAAATAAAAAAAACTATAAAGAAACAGGCAAGTGAAACCATGATTGATTTCTTCACGCTGTTCAAGGAACCAATACCGGCGGTGCATTCCCAGAGAAATCAAGCCATTATTAAAAAGGACAATGTTGTGTCTATTCCTAGAGACAATTATCCTCCCTGAGCACTTTCACACAAAGACATAGGCAAGTTACACCGAATTCAACTGCTATCTTATTTCTAATCTACCAAACTTGGCAAGCTTCAGAATTATAGAAGAAAACAACCAAATTCATTCCAAAACAAGCAAGCAATTAAATACATTTAAAGAATAAGAATAGGTTCGGAAACCATGTAAAGCATAGCATTACTGATTACTCTATTTATTTTTTTATATTATTTCAAGGTAAATGTCTCTGAACAAGCAGGGTAATGAGCAAACAGGGTCTTACCAGGACCAAGGGCTAGAGGGGAACAGGAAGAGTGGCGAGGGGCTCGGACAGGCTGCCACCACAGATACAACAGCTGTGATAAGACCACCTCAAAATAAACTAGAGGAGCACAGCTCACTCTAACAAGAGAGAGAGAGGGGATTGAGATATGTCTCTGTCTGTCTCTGCCTGTCTCTGCCTGTCTCTGCCTGTCTTTGTCTCTGTCCAGGACACACCACTAAAACACCTACATATCTCCTCCTCTGCTTGTGAAACTACCAGGAAATTACCCCATATTATAGCATACAGTAACATATAGTAGCTGTGTGAGTAAGTGGAGAAATGTGTGTAGTGC
This sequence comes from Centroberyx gerrardi, assembly GCF_048128805.1. NCBI lineage: Eukaryota > Metazoa > Chordata > Actinopteri > Beryciformes > Berycidae > Centroberyx > Centroberyx gerrardi. The sequence goes on from NC_136013.1 coordinate 6,513,079, forward strand.
AAGAGTTCACAAACTGTTTTATCTTTATTATAACACCTTGCCTGGTAACATCTTAAGCGGCCATTTTATGCGATGCCTCTGCTGCTTTAAACCAACCCAGTACTAATTTTATTTTAAGCTGGGATGCTGTTAACAGCCATATAATTATTCTAACAAATGGGCCTGACAGGCCTAGTCACTGAGAAGGAGAGAAAAAAATGGACTGTCTCTCTGATTGGCCAGAATTAGCACAGCCCTCCTCCCCGGCCCTGAGCAGCGTGAAAGGAGGCAGTTTAATGCACTGTGTGATTAGAGTTACAGTCATTTCCTTGCTTAATGTATGCTTAACACACGCAGTATTTACTTACAGTACAGTATACTGCGTGTGCCGCTTGCTTGTAACCAATACACAGTAGGAATTATGCGGTTATGCCGAATTCGATGCAGACAAAAAAGACCTCAAATGGTTGAATATTATCCACAAGGTGATAAACTATTTTTGGAAGCATTCATTTATTTTCTTGTTCCATGTTATGACTGCAGTAATCATTTTTCACCAGAGGATGTCACTGGTATGAGTCTCTTGAATTTTTCACTCTGGAGATCTCTCCCCCCCCCCCCCCCCCCGCCTGCCTCCAAGATAAAATGGGAATGATTTCATCTGAGAAGCTTTCCTTGTGAGCTCTAATTTAAACAACTGTGAATTAGGCAAGGGGAAAGGTGTGGAAGCCATTTTGAAAAGTAGAGTTAAAAGACACGGAAGAGAGAGGAAGCGTGAAATAAGCTGCAACACACATTCTTGGGTTAGAAGTATATTCTTTTAAAACAATTTTGAATTTAATCTTAAAAAGTAGAGCACCAAACAATAAATTCCCCATAGCATAAAAGAGGCACTCCATCCTGACTATCCAGTTTTGATGCAAATAGCTAAACAAGGGATTGGCTACTGAGGTTTTTTCCTCAAAATCTTAGCTGAGAGGTAAATGATTTGTCCTCTGTGTTTTTACAGGGAATTTCTTAGACATGAGAGGCACAATGCAGTTCAGTAAATATGGATACACAATAAAACAAAACACAAACACAATCTGAATACATATGCAAAAGCAAATAAAAGGCTTCGCTTTCCCTTCACATTTTATGAACATTCTGCACCAGTATCACAACAAATAAAATTACATAACCATGAAATCATAGTCTCTTAATAAAGAAAACACAAAATTAAAGCAGTGCACCTGTAAATTTTTTTTTTTTTTATGTAAACATGAGTGAACAAAGTGTTTTCTGATTTTGAAATCCATTCTCAAACTGGTAACATAACCACTTGAAGATGTGAATACACTTTTTTTTTTTAAAAGATGACACACACGGTGTTAGCGATCAACACTGTGCTATTTTCTCCTCCATAAAACCTCCATTACGTCAATTGCAGACATTTTACCTCTTAAAGAGATATAAACAATCCACATAAAAAGTTTTCAGAATTCAACACTGCAAAAATAGTTTGAAATCATAAAAATACACGTATATATACAGAGAAGAAATAATGCATTTGGTGAATGATTAATTACATTTTGAGCTGAAGCACAGTAATAGTCGACCAACTCACGCTCGTTAACATCAATACTTTAGTATTAGCCTACTTACAGTAAGTGATAATGATTTATCCAGTTACACTTGAAATGCAGGAAAATGTACTATCGACTGATCATCGTAGCCCCTTGAATTTGTGTGCAACGTTTCACACAATGAGAAACTTGAAACTTGAAAATAACTGGAATGTTTCAACTCACAATAGAACATAATATGTTTTACTCCTCCCCCACTGACCTAGTCAGTTAGTTATCAAAGATGAAAGGATGAAAGTGCATCGTCAAAACTCATGAAATGCTTATGGTCGTCTGTATAAGAGAAAAAAAAGCTGTCTGTTTAGTAAAAGCAAAGACATGAGATCAAAAGCAATGCCAGCGTGGCTCACTGCATAACTGCATCACTGCTGCATAAGTACAGATATACCATATAAATAGTAGTCAAATATTTACCAGTATCAATAAGTGCTTACGTTCTAATATATAAATACATCTTACAGTATACATAATTACATATTAACTTCCTCTATTTTTGTGCAATAGCAAATCCCATGCATTTTATCAAGATAAAAACCACAACATTAAGAAAAATGCAACATAAGAAACATTTTAAGATTGGTTTACATAAATCAAGCTGCGTCTATCAGCGAAACCGGCCGAACGAATCGAAAGCTTTCCTTTGAGCGAACTCTCCGACGACGACACTCCACGTCTGACAGCTCTGAATAAAGTACCTCAACGTTTTTCCTTATTCAACAAGCTTTTGAAAACAAAATGATTAAAGCAAAATAAAGGCACAGACCCTTGCCGCTTGATCAGAAGCACCAAACCGCACAAGAAGCGTCTACTTAAAATTTGGTCAGACTGTTTTATAGTACACATACTTTCCCCCTTATAAATAGTCTTCATTTACTGCACTACTGCATCACACCTCGATATGATTACATTAAACAACAGTCTATTTTCAAAGTACACGTAAAATACACTGTTTGTATGCATCTAAGAAGGAGTATATGTTAGGGACATTTGTACAGAATTCATAAATATAATTTATGTGCAATTGTACGCAAACTACTATGTCAAACAAAGGCATATTAGCATAATATCTTTCCATATTGCACCTGCACCCAATAATGATTCAATGTTCTCCACCCTGCTGTCATCCTGCCGCTCATCCAATCATTTCATAAAGTCTCTGAAGAAAAGAGCACATCGGACCGGGCGCGTTGCTTCTTCACTGCGAAGGTTTGATCTCCACTCAGATTTAAAAACCGGCTGTCCGGGGGTATGTGCGAGACCAGAGGAAGTGTTATTAGAGTGCCTCTAATGGGATAAGGATGAGGTTATGTGCCTGAAGGGCTGAGGATGACAAGGTTGCAGGTGGGGGCTGCACTCCGGGAGCTGTCAGTTCCTGGATCTCTTCAGAGAAACACAGAGAAAGAGAGAGAGGGTCTTAGTGAGGCTCCTCTGTGGTGATCTTCAGCGAGGCGATGGCTTTCATGCAGGTCTGGACGTTCTCCTCCTGTCTGCTGTCCCTGACGCCGGGGTCAAGGCTTTTCTCCTGAGAGCGCTGAGCGGCCTGGTGGGAGGACAGCTGGTCCTGCTGCTGGCCTCTGAAGTCCTCCCCGCCCGCCTCGGGCCCGTGGACAGACCCCTCCCCGCTGCTGCACCGCTGGCCCTCGCTGCTCTGGGGGCTCGGCGCCGAGGAGGGGGTGACATCAGTGCCGGAGGAAGGCAGGGAGCGCAACATCTGGATGCCTCCGATAGGAACCATGGGGAGCAGACTCTGGGCCTGCTGCTGGGAGTGAAGTGGGAGGTGGCTCAGGATGTTCTGGTGATGAGAACTGGCAGCACTAGGCAGACTGGGAGCCAAGCTGCTCCTTTGATCCTGGAACAACATATTGGCAGCATTCAGAACGGTTTCAACATCGCCAAGCTAATTCCTCAAATGAAAATAAATTACAGTGTGAAAAAAATGCAGAAACATGAGAAATACGGCAAATTCAATTATCCAAAATAAACGTGCAATTGAACAAGGTGCAGAACACCGTCAAGGCACATACCAATTCCATTTCAAAGGCGCCGTGTTGTTGAGCCAAGTCGATCTTCGCCTGATGTCTGGTTTTATCGCCGGTGCCTCTGTGCGGGTGCGAGCCCCTGCGCGGCGAAACGGCCCTCAGCACGACCCTCTGCCTGCCTCGCACTGACGACTCTCGCTTTCCCACCAGCTCCGATCCAGGAGACAGGGGTCTTTCGATGGAGACCGGGGAGAGGTGCTGAATGGGGGTGAAGTTGGGGGAGCTGGGCCTCAGCGGGGAGGTGTCCCATCTGGGAGAGGAGCGACCACGCGGGGAGAGTTCTCTTCTCGGGGACGGGTAACGCAGGCGTGAAGGAGAGGGCTCCCTGATAGGAGACTCCCAGCCAGGAGAGAGGAGGCAGGAAGAGTAAGGGTCAAAAAGGAGGCAGCCTTGGTCTGGAGACAGCATAGTGAGAGAGTCTTCGTCCACGGACCGCTCTCTCTGCTCCGCCGCGAGGACGGCCCGCCTGCCGGAGGCCTGGTGCCGGCCTTCGACGCCCGGCAGAGAGGCGAGGGAGCAGCCGTGGATGGCGGCGGTGGCGGTGACCGACAGAGAAGTGACTCCGCACGGCTGAGGACTCGTGCTTCTGGAACGCAGCTTCGGAGTGGAGTCGCCCTCGTATTCGTCGTCGTCCTCGTCGTCTTCGTCGATTTCGTCCACGTCTTCGTCCATGCCGTCGGAGTCCTCCGCATCTGAGAACTGGTGTTTGGTCGTGCCTGCCACCCCTGTCTTGGACTCTTGCTGGATGTCATCTACTTTATTGATGAGAAGACAAACATCAATTTAGCAGAATTGATCACACTTTGATTCATGCATGCATAACATTAAGGAATCTCACAATATACACTACCAAGTTTGGACACACCTGATTGAATGCTTTTTCATTATCTTAATGCCATTCTGCTCTAAAGGCTTAAATGCTTGAAATTGTTTTTTTAGACAAATATAAATAGTGAAGTTGATCCTATGTATGAATTTCTTTCCAAAGCCTTTGCCTTTCCATCAAGGCAAAGGGCGGCTACTTTAAAGAATCTAAAATATAAGATAGTTTTGATTTGTTTAACACTTTTTTGGTCACTGTATAATTCCATTTGTGTTATTTCATAGTTTTGATGTCTTTACTAATATTCTAAAATGTGAAAAATAGTAAAAATAAAGAAAAATGCATGTGTCCAAACTTTTGAGTGGTAGTGTAGTTCGGTATCTTACCATGCTCCTGTATCTCGGTGTCATCCATTGTAACTGACACACCCAGCTCAAGACATTTCTTCATGTGCGCCTTTGACTTCATATGTTTAGTCAGGTTTCCTGCAGATGGATAAGTCATAAATAAGTAATAAATAATCATCCATAGATTCAGCATTGGTCATTTTAGTGTAGAAGACTTAGGGAATGCCCACCTTTAGTTTTAAAAGCAAAGTTGCAGACCCTGCAGATGTACGGTCTCACGTCTGTGTGGGTGCGGATGTGTTTTTTCAGCATGCTCGGCTTCTTACAGCGGATACCGCACTCCTCACAAATGTATTTCCCCCGGCCTCGACCTCTGACATACACATAGTCTTCGTTGGACTTGTACCTGAGGGATGGATACAATCTTTTTACCTCTAATGAAGAAAATAATAGTCCTGAAAACATATAAAGGGAAAATAGCATAGCCCTTCAAGCCCTTCCTTCATAAATCATTCACGAATATCATAATATAACTACTGTATTTGCTGTCAGGACAAATGACAAGTATCATGATAAGTAATAGCTTGACTGACCCTCCCTCGAAGATCTTAATGCGTGTTGGCACTGTTTGGGTTGTGGAAGCCTCCCTCTCTTTCCACTCCTCCTTGGCGGTTTTCACTCGGCAGCTGATGTCTTTCACCTTCTTCCCATAGGTGACGTCCACCTCTTTGAGCTCCGGTTTCCTCTGCAGCTGAGTCAGATGAACAAACATTTTGTTAACATCCAGTTTAAGCACAGGCGATATCGACAATGTAACGTGATGCTTCCAAGAGACTGTATGTTACACATGCAATTACACAGTGAGAATTGCACACATGCATAACTCTGCTGTTGTGGAAAAAGCTTGTGTCTCCAGTTTTGTGGATTTTCGTGTTTTTTTCTTGAAAGCTGCACTAGGCAAGATTTTAAAATACACCCATTTTATAAACCTAAATTGCAAATTGGGGCTGCAACAGAGAAGAGTGACCCATCCCCCCTAATTGAGACACCATAGATTCACCCTATTCGCCCAAATGAAATCCTGGTGTCTGGTATTTTCACTGCCAGGAAATCTTGGCGCACAGACAGCGATGAATCGAAATACAAAACTTTCTCGTAAACAGCAGTGAGAGAGCGCTCCGTCCAGAGAGAGCTGGACTCACCAACGATGGCTGAGCCTCCTGCCAAAACATTTGGAGTTTGCAGTTTGCTGACATGATGTTACATTATTTCTGGGTAATGAAGTCTATCAAAAACTATCAAACTATCAAAGATTCAAACAGTTATCTCTCGCTGCCACTGGGTGCCAAGGTGCAAAGTTGCCTAGTGCAGCTTGAACTAAAAGCTTTGCATGGTCCTTTATGGGCAGAGCAAGTTTCATGACACTAAAGCCTATGAAAACCACTCAAAGCCAATTAAAAAATGTCATAAATGCATGTTTATTAATCTGAAAATAAGGCTAAACTGACATTTTGAACATGTGAGGAAGTGGTATGCTTTAGAAACTACACAGACAGGGGATCATTTTCTCACCTGTTCCATTGTCTGCCTCCATAAGATTAAGGAGGAAACCAGTTTCCCCGTGCCAGGCTGACACATGGCAGCCACAGTGTATATAACCTTGTCTCCCCTCTGTTTCGACCGCAGGAGAGCCAGGGCGGCACTGGTGCTCAGATCGGGGGGGTTGGGGTTGTGGGGACTCACACACCAGGTGGCGTACACGGAGGAGAAAGGAGCGTTGCTGTGAGAGCTGCTTGGCTTGGTGTAGTTGAGATAACACCAGCTCACACCTGTCGTTGTGCGAAGACTTGGAAACTGAGATAACAGTCTTGAATGCTCGTCTGAGATCAGGATGTCTTGACTAGTAACCAGCTGCGCCACCATGTCCATCTGCACCCTTTTCTCCATGCCAACTTCTTTCACTTCACTGACTGATATCATGGAGTACGGCGGGGAGCTGGTTTCCAGAGAGCTGCTCTCCATAGCTGATTCAACGCCATGGTCAGTGGTCTCTGTCGCTTTTTGCTGAAGTGCGATGAATTTGCTTCTATGTGAGTCATCCTGAGCGTGAGGTGTGGATGTACCCTGCATCTCTGACCTGTGACCTTTCTCTTCAGCCAAATTACATTTCCCCAACTCCACGGCGCTCAACTCCTCCACAATCTGACCAAACATTTTTTCCTCTTTCACACGTTTTTGCTGTTTGACCTCCATGAAAATGTCCAGGCTGCTGGCTGGGGATAGCATGCGTTTGTTTGCGCCGCCGCTGGAGGCGTTAGTGGTTGAGATAGTTCTGGAGGTCAGAGACAGAGGGATGCCTGTCTTGAGCTTAGCGGATGACAAATCGAGGGCTTCGACACTGAGGGTGTGCGTCGAAGGTGTCCTTGTGTAACCTAATATGTTATGAGAATCAAGATTTCCAGACAGACGGGAGATTTGGTTCTGAGAGGTGACTGTAGTGGAGCTAACACCGTCATACTGATTGTCAAAAATCTGCGATACAGTAGTGTATGTAATGCTACCATAAGATGGCACGTGAGTCTGGATTCTAACAGGGACTAACAGGCTGGGATGGGACAGCTGGGGGCATGTATTCCCAGTGGCAAATATTGGCAAAGTCTGTGGCAGCAGCGCAGTTGCAGTGAATGGAAGGGTGTTGCTGAGGTACTGTGGAAACACATGTGATGGGACTTGTGTTAATTCAGCGTCCATATTCAGTGACTCCTGCCGCACCAAGTTGCCCCTCCTTCTCTCCTTCACAGCGGAGTGGCCAGTGCTGATGTCCGCGTGTCTAACTTTGGATGTTGGAGAAAGGCTGCCATAGTCAAATGATATGCTGCGTACCTCTGGGAACTCCTTGCGCAAGTTGCAAGGCGCCTGCTCCGAGGAGGAGCGTCTCATTTCATGTTGTTGACGCTGGTTGAGCACAGAGAGGGAGTGCCCGCTTCCCGGCACAGCTAAGAGCTCTAGCGGTTTGCCAAATTCATCCTGCCTGGCCGGGGAGACCGACTTAAAGCTCTCCTCCCTGTCGAAGGAGAAGGTAGAGCTATAAGATAAGTTGCTGTCTTGGCTCGGACTGCGGGAGAGACTGGTGCAGGCAGACTCGAAGCTAGATTCACCAGAGGAGTGCTCAATGTCAGCTAAGCGTAGCCTTTTCTTCTTTGGAGGGAGCTTTTCCGGGGGGAATTGTGCTAAAGTTTCGCTCCTTTGTGGCCACTGAAACTCCTCCACGTGCCTCTCAGGCTCCTTCACCTGCACCTCTGGAGCTTTTTCTGGACTGTCAGGCTCTACTGTGACCCTAATTTCTGGGACTTGTATGTTGGGCTGTCGCACTAGTTTGGGCCCCATTTGAAATGACTGGCCTAGTCTACTATCGCTTCTTTCCATCTCGTACGTTTCAGTCGGCTCCATAGATTGAAATGAAATATTTTCCTGCCTCTGCCCATGATACTTGTAAGATTCTGACTGTTCAGAGTGAGGCCTGTTTATTGAGTTTGTGTGTTGGATAACAGAAATTACATTCCCTAAGGTTTTTCTACCAGAAATTTCAGGGCTCATGGATATCTCCATGTCACATCTGTCCATCTGCGTTTGCATACTTGGAGAATGTCCTTTCGCTAGTGCTATAATGCCCAGGGCACCTTGGCTAACTTGTTTTGAATCATAGTCCTTGGTTGAGTCAAACATGTCCTCACACTGTTCATGATGGGCCTCATATTGACCTGGTAAATCCTCCTCTTCCCTCTTCTCTTTCCGACGCTTCCGTGTTGCCAGCTCCATTGCGTGTCTCTGATGGCTGATATTAGACGCCGCAGAGGGGTAATTTTCCATTTCCAGTCCTGAGGGTGAGATGCCACTCTCAGTCATCTTTCCATGGCTGTCAGTGTCTGTGTGTCCGTCATGTGCAGAGAGTTCGAAAGCAGCCTGCCTCCTGAGTCTCCTCATGCCCCCGGTGCTTGTCCTCTCGTCAAAAGAGTGGCTGCCTCTGAGGGCTTGGGGCATACTGAGACAGACTGCTGAGGATGTTGGCATCGAGTTGCTCCTGATCAGAGGCCCCATGTCAGAGCCGCTGTCTAACTGCGGCTCTTTTACCTCCTCCCTTGTGAATGACTTTGTGTTTATTTTAATCGATTCAACAATGTCTTTTTCTTGGGTGAAAACGCGGGAAACGCCTTTCTCCGACCGCTTCCCGGTGTAATCGCTCGAGTCCGTGCTGCAAGCCACAAAAGCCGTTGCCTGTTTAGGGCTCGGCCTGTAACACTTCCCAAACATAATTTCTTGATAGGACTTGGCGTTTGTATTGGGAGGGCCGGTCTGGTGCTCGGCACTCTCAGAGCGCGAGAAGTAGCCGGAGTCGGTGCTGCCCTTGCTGGACTGACTAGGGAGGGAGAGATTTTGGTCAGAGTCGCTGCTTCTTTTCTCGGAGAGCCGGAGTGCAAGCCTCTGTTTGATGGTGCAAGATTGAATTGCACGGCTAGCCTGAGCAACAGCAGGAGGTGCATTGATTTCTTGGAGCTGGGATGAACCATCCTGAGCTGACATCGATGTGACTCCCTTTTTCTGAGCAATGAGATTTAGTACTTTTACAGCAGTGTTATCTGATCCCTCAACTGGAGAGTCCAACAGCAGCAGCGGGTCATTGAGAGTGTCCTCGTCCGTGTCTGTGCTTTGCTCAGCATCAGAGTATAACTCTCCTTCCCCTTCAAAAGACCCCTGGTCTGTATTGGCATTGTAAGAACCAAGTTCTGAGAATGGCACTGTTCCAGCTTTGACCGAGTGAGCATGGGATTTTCTGTGTTTGTATAAATTACTCTTGGTTTTAAAGGAGAATCCGCAGGGGACACAGGGATAGGGCCGTTCCCCAGTGTGGGACCGAATATGTTTCTTAAGCACACTGGGTTTGGCACATGCCCTTCCACAATAATCACAAACATACTTCCCAGGCTTTTGTGGTTTCTGTTCCATCTTACACACAGTCTCTGATAACTGATCCATCCCTGAATGGGAACACTGTTGGAGGACCTCGGGCAAACTGGGGGACTTCCTGTGGGAGGCGGATCCACAGCCGCCTGGGGACTGAGCGCAAACCAAGTGACCTACAGCTTTCTGTCTGCCAATGGGAAACGGCTTCGCCCCCTGTAGCGGATATGAAGACAACTCATAGTCTTGATGGCTTGTGGCGTGGGGCTGGGAGTGCTGATCTTCTAATTGCTGTGATTTCCCTGAGTCAGACATTTCTTTGAAACCACATGTGTTTCTGCTCTGACCTTCTTGCAGTTGTCGGTGCCACCCCTTGCCCTCCAGCTCGACGGATGGGCTTCTCTTAGTCTGCGCAGCCGTTGGCTCTGCTGTGCATTTTTTCTGTGCAACATTTCTGTCCTGACCCTCTGTGGAGCTTTTCACCCCTGCAGTAGTTTCAAGTGACTCCATGAATCCAATGTCACCTTCTTTGGGATTGATTTTCAAGGACAATATCTGTTATGTAACTGTAGTAATATTATCATTCATGTGAATTGATTGCAGGGAAGGGTCATCTGAAAGAAATCACAGATAGACAGATTGAGAATTAGTGGACTCAAATATCTAATATGATGATAATCTGATATGTCTGTGCATTAGCATAGGCTTAGACAGTCCATGTAATAAAACAATAGTTTCTAAGTTTCAACAAAAGGAAAAATAACCATTATGGCATGCTTTGATGGATGAACAACAATGATCAAGATTGGGACCGCTGAACCACACATAAGGAGGTTATAAAGAAGGAAAATGAGGAAAAAAGTCAACCGTCAACAATTCCACAGTTAAAATTGAGTGTAAATCCACTCCCTGAGAGTGAGGGCTATTCAAGGCTGTTTCCCAAAAGTCCTCCTAATAAAATTGGAGTATAAAATTCATAATGAGCTCCATTCACAGCAGGAATGGAAAAATCAGTCTCTTTATACCAGCCTCTAAAATACCTACAGTACCTCATCTTACCCCTGGCAGATGCCCTACATTTACTGGAGCCTTGTGAGTGTGTATGTACGTGTGTATGTGTGTTTTTAGGCGCATGCACATGTGTATATCTGCGCATGTGTGTGTGCATTTGTTTTGTGTGTGTGTGTGTGTGTGTGTGCACAGATACTGTAGAGCTGACATGAATCTGATAGGGATCTAATCCATCCCCACAGCACCATCCTCTTTCAGCGAGCTTTGGAGAGACTCAAAATGAACTCCTTTTCCTTAAAGTGATATTTCACTTCTATTAGAACATTTACATTTTTAAGTGCAAATAGCTCTATATGAGTTAATAAATGGTCAACCATCAACATTGGTTTCTCTAGGAACCTCAGCACCACTTTCTTAGATTTTTTTGGAAAAACTAGTCCAAAAATACTGCTTTAACACATCTATGAATAAGTAAACTTGCATCCAGGTAATATTTCTTTATTCTTTGTCCTGGATCTAACTTTTCAATTTCAGTTTCACCTGTTTGCAGCTATCAATATTGAGAGCTATAGGGAAAAAATCTTCTACACTTCAATAGAGGTTTGAATGCTGAAAACTGAAAATGGTCTACCCAAGTAAAATACTTTACATTTTTTAAACACTGCAGAAGATGGAGGACTTGATACCAATTTTGTAATACTTGTGCTATAAAAACAACTGTTGTGTTAAAAACTAGAAGTGGCAGCAACACAATTTCAAAACATCCTACTCGCCCAGTGACCCTTAAAATGTCTGAGTGCCAAGTGAGCTAGAGTGTGTGTGTGTGTCTATGCATGCCAATGCACATAGGTGTCATTGTTTACAAACTAGACCCAGAACAGTCATGTTAACGAAATGTCAGATCATGAGCCTGTCGCTATCAAAGAAACTGTACTACCTGCACCCCACTTTAATGTCATACCTGCACAAAATGCTGAAATGTTCTTCTATAAACATATTCCATTCAGTCAACACTTTTATCCAAAGCAGCGTTTTCAGTATAGTTGGCTCCAGTGGGAGTCGAACCCCTTAACCTGTCTGTGTTAGTGCTATACAGTTTACACACTGAGCCACACAGGACCACATACTGTACATACCCATGCAGGACTCACAAAAGCAACAATAACACTCATCATTCCCTGGATAAAGTGGATTGGTGTGCCACTACACTTTACTTGCATACCATGGGGATGTGTCTCTGAGGGCATGTCATTTCCATCTTCTCAGTATCAAAGGCTGCGTCCTCCCTAACGAGGTTATGTAAGATTATCTGGTTCAAACCCTCTGAGTTCCCCTTAATTAGGACATCCTCCGACTCTCGCTCTCCCTGCCGCTCTTTCTTTGTTAGAACACCACACACTCCTCAGGCATAAACCAGAGGATATGAATCCAAGGTGACTCTCAAGATGCCGAGAGATGCATAAAAGCAGCTGTGAGCATGATAATCCCCTATTCGCATTTTGCGAATGGCAAAATGCCTCCTTGGCTCTTTACATATGGCTCAATAGCTACGCAGTCAGACGGATTTGAGGGCTTCTTCCTGAGGGGGATACAGGGGAAATAAGGCAGGCATATGAAGGATGGGGGGTGGGGGGGTGGGGGGGTGGGGGGGGGCGGCGGTGGGGCTGCCTCGGACTGGAGCGGTCCATGTTCCAGCGGGGAGGTTTACAGAGGTAAACTAAGTGGGGTGCCTGGGGGTAACAAAATTCGGAGGCCTGGTAGGGAGCTCCCTTTCAAGGTCGGTCTGACCTCATTGCTTAGTTTCCATCCTCTCCCGGCTGTGAGAGGAGGGAAGGGGAATATGGGTGCAGAGTGACAGAGAGATAAGACCCTCAGAAACAATGCATACCTTTGAACTAAGCTCGATAGAGAGGGAACAGAGCCGACACATTCAGCCCCTCTCCTGAGTCACACTGACAAGTCCACTCAACACGCTGGAGTTTTTCTATAGGAACTGTACCCACGGTCCCTTTATGGTGAATTTCCTCCTGCTCCTGGTAACAAACACTAATCTACACAAAAATATGTGACACAGCAGCAATGACGTGCCACAACAGGAGGCAGGTGGGTGGCAGTAGGTGTGTTTCTGGATGACTGTGGGCAGACTGTGGGTGATTATGTGGTACAGTATGTTCGCATGGATGGACAAACGACTTTACGGCTACATTCATGTGGACAGCGGACATCGGTGAAGCACATCCTTTACCGCTTTCCACATGCCAGAGGACAATGAGCAAACAAATGAAGGCTATGGAGAGCATCGTTATGCCACTGCATTACATCATTAGAAGCTAAGATGGCCATTAAAGGGAACAGGCATGAAGCCTTACACTGACAACAAATCCATAAATATCATCCGTAAATGACCGGCTTCAGAGGACCTGGATGGTCTAACCCCCTGTGATACTGTAACAGCGGCACACAGCACATAGCATGCAGAATGAATCAACAGTGCTCAGTATGACATAAAGCACACAGTCTGATGGGAAAAAGGCTCCGCTCATACAGCAGCTGACATTCAGATATCAAATATAATCCTCATACAAACCTGACATTTGAATAGTCCCCTGTCCCATATCGACAGTCACACGTGACATTCCTCATATTGCATAGTCCATTTTTCCATTCTCCTCATGTCTGGGTAACAATAATGAAATAAATTAGCAAGGTAAAGTCCCATCAGTCATGAAGCTGCTGGCTGACTGGGTGTACATTAGAAGATCTATTGATGCGAGCTAGTCACCAGAGAAAATACCCAACCGTGACGTGCGGACCCAGGCACAAAAATAGCAAAGGGGCCCTGGGAGGGATTACACAACAGCCCACGTTTAAGGACGCTTTTCCTCTCTCTGTGTTTCAAAGCACAGCAGCAGCTGCCTCACACTACACACAAAGCGGCGAGTCGGATATCACGAAGCAAAGGGCTAAACATCGCCGTCCTAGACAGCCACAATTCATTTCAAGAGTCAGTGATTTAGTTTAATATCAGCCAGAATTTGTGTCTGTGTGGTCTGGATGAAAACAGACACAAATTCCTTTAGGTACACAGACTCACACATCTTCCAATACCTATTTAAATATACAGTAATAAATACACAAACCAGTGGGACAGAAAGTGTGAATAATACTATATGGAGAGCACAAGAGGAATTCAAAAAGAGACAAGCGCTTTGAAAGAAACTAATGGCATGGTACAACTCTGAATATACATTTATCACAGAGCGATTATGTTCAATGTGTAGACTGACATGAATTAAATGAAAAGGCAGCATGGGGCTCGTGAGGATGCTGCAGAAATGAGACATGTTCTCTGAATTACAAGACACCCACAGCCTGTTTAGAGCCAGTTCCTCCCGTCACGACAGGATTCGCTTTGTGAATGGAGAGTCGTGATGAGGGTGTCATTAACATGGCAAAATTAGGACAATGCTGCAGATTATGTGCAGCTGCAAACCTCATCCTGTCAGTGAGATGTATGAGTTCAGTGTGAGATGGTGTTATTACAGCCTCGACATTAATGTAACAACTTTGCAGCAATCAGTACTTCCTGATTACATCATTTCACAAAAAAGGAAATAATATGCTACTATTATTATAAGCACAAAGCTGGAGACTCTGTTGTCTTATTCTACTGTATATTCAACAGTAAGTTTTTATTCACAAATTTAAATTCTCCTCTTGTAAACGCAAATGTATTATATTTAGGATTGTGATTAATTACTTAATTAAACCATTAAGACTTGTTAAACAATAGGAAAACAGACTTCTGCAATAGCCACTAACTCTTAACCTTTATATTCATTTCTTCTCCTTTTATTTATTAACTTTTTTTTTTCTACCTGTAATTTATTTTTTACTATATAATGCATCATATTTTTCATGGAAATTATTCATTTTATCTTCTTACTGTATTATTATTTCTTACATCTATGTTATGCCTACTGCTGCATCTGGAAAGCGTTTGATGAACTCTTCTGCAATAAAAAGAAAGGAAGAAAGAAATCCTTCCTGATCAACAAGCTATTTAACCAATTTGTATGGGTAACATTCAGAGGAAATGTGAGCAGGACAGGCAACTAACTCTCTGATCCACAGGTCAAAATGATCAGGTCGGGTCAGGATGATTCGAAAATTCAATAGCCAGACAAATAGCTTTTTAGATTAGAGGAGACTGGTTGTTTACCTGTCAGAGCATCTTGTAGAGTACAAGACAAACAGGCAAATTTGACATTTTGAATAGATTTTTAAATGATGTTTGGGTATCTGCCAAAGTGGCTGGAAGAGTAAACTACCTTACCTGCAACAATCTAAATTTAGCAGCGTTTGTCTGGCAGTTGTTGTTATTTTTTGCCCCTGAACACAACACAAACCAGGTCTTTTCCCAAATACAAACAATAACCAATATGGTCAGCGTCCACCTCTGTCATTTGTGTGAAACTTTGGCCTTTCAACACAATACAATTTACACAACTATAAATACTTGACCCGCTTTGACCATCCTCTTCAGTTTCACTATGTGCCTTTGGGTGAGAACAACTGGGTGCCTCTATGAATAGGAGTCCTTGGATATGGGTTTGCACCAGCTGTGCTTACTATGGTTAAGGGAAATTTAAGAGAGGCTTACTCGTAATGTAAAGCCTAACACAGCATGACAAAGGTTTTCCTGCTGAACCTTATGTAACAACTTAAAGTCGGACTTAACATCTTGAAAGAGTTCAAAATCCAAACTATAATTTCACAGCACATTTCCTTTAGAAAACAGCAACACAAACTGTGCCAAAAAGCAGTGAATGCAGAGCCTGTGTATCGGTGCAGTCCTTCCACAGTATGGAATTGCAGAGAGCTATTATTAGATATAGCCTATAACAAGCCAAAGATGAAGTTGAAGCTAACTAACTGCACTGCAGCTGAGATCCATTATGCTGTATTCAGTATCTAGAGGAGCTGCACTAAAATGGCTGATACTCAATGTGCAGTGAAGGTCAAGTCGCCCGTCTCTATAAATATAATGGTCTGTCCCCCAGGATGTTCCACACTGCTTGGCATTTCCACTATCTAAAGCACACGGCTCTGCTGACCGCTTCAAATCTGCCACAAATTTGCATGTGATTGAATGCCACACATGCACCCTACTACTAGCAAGCCTCTAATGATATTAGTGCTAAAACAGATGGGAGGGGAGAGTGAGAGTGAGGGGGGGGGGGGCAGGAGGGGGAGAGACAGAGAGAGAGAGAGAGAGAGTGAGAGAGAGAGAGAGAGAGAGTGAGAGAGAGAAATGTTTATGAATGGAAGGAATGAGGTTTTCCTCCCTGCTGGCTGTAGTGGCTGTCATATGTCTGACTGAGATATCAGTGACAAGCGATACTGAACACTGCGGACTGAATAAACGGGTCACACAGATGCCAATAAACACTGTATAAACAATATGTGTCATTAATCCATTCAGCTATTCGGTCACTTTTTCATTAATTACCCAGTGAATTCTTTCATTCATTCGTCTCTCCTGAAGTTAGCCTCCCAAAAATAAAGGCATGCTTGAGCCATTATCACAGCAATACCTGAAAATAATCTGACATAATTGTGTGTTTCCATAGCAACAATGCCAATGTCTGTAATGGTTTCCCAGTTCCTGACTACATAATTACTTACACAGTTTAATGGCACCGAGACTGCAAAATGACTGAAGAAACGGGGCTTAATTCATGTCAGCCGCTCAGTAGATCAATATGTGATAATGATTACTGCTTTAGAGTTGTAGGAAAATGCAATAACAGGTTAGGCCTTTAAGTAACCTGTTGTAATACTGAAATGAAAACAGTTGCAGTGCAGATAAGAATAAAGGAATTTGGGGTATAATAAAAAAAAAAATCAAACATCCTGTGGGTCTATAAAATAAATACTGCATTCATTGTTCTTTGTCTGTGGAGCAGCTTCAGATTTTACATTTTAATGATAGCTTCAAGGCATAGTTCTCTGGATTTGGGCTTTTAGTTTGAGAGTTTCTGGTGTTCACAAATACTGATTCAGCTGGTCGAGACAACAGGAATAATATGCATTCTTAACATTCAGAGGTTTCCACTTTCAGTCCCTTACTTTGTTATAATTTGGCAATCCCACTGTATGTGCAATCCATTGTGCATCTGGCCACATCACTACAGCTTCCCCCCCCCCTGTTGTTGTTGTTGTTGTCGTTGAGGGGATCAGTTTTCATATGCAGGTCCAGACTGGGGATAGCCTGCTGATGGGGGGAAACGCATGGACGTGAGAACCCCTTGCAAACCCCCCACCTTCACGTCATGGAACATTTGCAGAACAAGGACCTCCCACCTTTAAGGCGTGCAACAGAGAGCAGACACAACAGTGAGATCTGCCCTGCGCTGTGCTGCTGGACCCACAAGCTCAGGTGACAAATAGACCTCTAACTATAGGAGCGGTGCGGGAAGGAGCATAGTCACCTGGGAAAAAAAATAAATAAAAAAAAAAGTCATTTCCTCTGTCCAACCTGCAACGACGAGGCTTACCGGTCGTTTTTACAACATGCAGATACCTTCATTTGACCTACATTTTTCAGATGCATTGTCAGTGCAAAGGGGGGCCGGTCTCTTCCTGGGTCTGCAAACGCTGTCATCTCGTGGGCGCGCGGTCAGTGCGCCGTGGGCGTGCTTTAAAATGGCTTGCACGCCTGTGGTGTCATTATAGGTGTGGACAGCAGGGGGCGCTGTAAGGACACACAGACTGAGCTGACCAGTGCAAAATTAAACCTGACTGACAAAAATGTGATGAAAGCGTGATTCATTTTAGGATGAATGAGTTATAAATCCAGTAGGCATTCTCTTGACACCTTAATAATTTAATAGATTAGGTTAATAGATTATTTGAAAAGATGCTTCAGTTATTTTATTTCAATATTCAATCAGGTATAAAACATTCATCACATTTAACAGTGCTGCAGATTGCATAAAATCACATAAAAAAAAAATCTAGGATTAAAAATCAAGTATCTCTGAATTTAAAAAAAAGAAAAAAGAAAAAAAGTGCAGTTACACAGTGACAAAAATCACCTGAGGCGAAAAAGTTTCAAGGTTTCAAATCTTTCTGAATGTTGTTTTCACATCTAAAGTCCCATTTGTTACATTTATCCAGCAGGTTACTGACATACAGGTTAAGATACAGCATAACACTCTTTGATCATAATGGTAGTTTAATGCAAAACACTGATAATTTATAAAAGTTTATTCATCATTCCCTGCATGATTATTTAAAAAACACCATCCTTTAAAAAACTGAAATACATTTGAGTGCAAGTTAGATATAGTACATTTACATACATTTGGGTTTTGATTTTGCAACAATATCCTCAGGTTTTCAGTTGGACTGCAAACTGTCAGGATGGACACATCAGATTTATTTCGGGGGTTGCGCTCATTGATTAAAAGGTGTAAGCCCCGGCTCGTCCCGCTGCCCGCCGCTCCGTCCGTTCCTCTGCAGGTTCTCTGGTTTCCCTTTAAGTGGCAGCTGTCAGCCTGAGTGTCCAGGCCCACTGGCACGGCATCTGACTGCAGGACAGCTGAGGCAGGAGAACCCGCAGGCCGCCGGGCTTTACAGGCTCCCACCTCACAGACCCGTGACCCAGCAGCACCAGCTTTTATAGAACAACGAAAGCAACACACAAGCTGAGTTGACATGGGGAAAAATAAAGAAATTCTCCAAGAACTAGACAGTCAAAAAAACGTAATTCCCAAGATGGAACGTGGTTATTGGAATTTCTACTAGGGTAGACCAGTTTTCTGATATATCAGGCCGATATTGTCCTTTTATTATCATGTTGTCATATTTGACTTTCCCAGTGGTAGATACTAGGGTTAGACTGATATGTTGATATGCTGATATATTGGAACAATATTGGCTTTTTATTAAATATCAGATATCAGCCAGTCATGTGGTCATGTGAGGTGTCATCCACCTCCGATATGATAAAGGTTCCTCCCTGATGACAGCTACAGAAAAACAGCCTGTAAAAGCATGTGATGTGGTTAAGTCATGCCTCACCTGAGTCTCTCCTTCAGTAACCACAGGGTCATGCAGAATCACAGATCCGTCACTCGGCCACTCAAGCAAAATGGCAAAGATAGACTTTTCCTGCGGTCTGTACGTGTACCTGTAGAAAATGAATCCCATTTGTGAGCTTTCTATCTATTCAACAATATGTAGGCTGCTGTATGAGCATGCGGAAAATATAATTAATGATATCTGATCTTCTTATGATACTATCTTTTATAACAGGCATGAAGTTAACAGGATTTATAAAACTGAGGAAGCCTTGGTACATAAATTGTGTACACATGAATTAGTGATGTGCAATCGAGGTGTGAAGAATCAGTTGGTGGAAACCCCTCGAGCCACTAGATAGTAGTGACTTAAATCTTACTTTCCATCTAAAGGACCGTTTCTTCACTCTGTTCCAATGGAGGATCTTAAAAACAGGATATTTGGAATAAAGAGAAAATATATTTTGATGTATACTGTAAATTTCCTAACATCTAGAGGCTGGCGATGGAAACGAGTGTAAGCTACAATCATTGTGATACATCTCATGTGTTTGTCGCTCTGTTTGTATCTCCTCCGATCCAAGTAAACCAAACGTCGCTGCTGCAAAGTATCGATTCTTGCTGCACACCAAATCTCTAGAAAAAGTTCCTTTATTTTACATGAGATAAAAAAAAGAGTAAAATAAGGGAACTTTTTCTAGAGATTTGGTGTGTGGCAAGAATGTGCCACACACAGTGGCGCGGGGGCTTATCAATTTTTCATGATGTAATGTCGGCACAAACGCGAATGAGCACCCACCAGACGTTGGAGGTGACGGTGTCGTTCTGAACCCTCCAGGCCGTGGTGTTGTAGATCGCCTCCCCGTTCACCTTCAGCCACTGGCCCATCTGCCTCAGACGCTCCTCGAAGATCGGGGCAATCCTTCCATCGTGCGTGGGACCGATGTTCATCAGCAGGTTTCCCCCACAGGACACAGTCTCTACCAACATCTGGGACGCACAGGCAGCTCACAGTTAAAGGTGCTATACTGTATGTGTCGCATTTTCACATCAATAAATCATTACCACATTCATTTTGAGACATTAGTATCATTTATGTGAACAAACGAGACCATCGCTGAGAGGATTGGCAGCCTCTACTGGTTTCTACGCTGCATTTTATATTGTGTGCCACCGGGTTTGAATTTCGCGCAGAACTCCTGGACTGCAATTAATAATTTAATTTTCCAGTGCAAAATTGTGGCAAGTGGCAACATCCCCTTTATGAAAGGAAGCAATGAATGAAGTTTATAGGAAATCTTAATTTTGGGAAACACTAGCACTAACAATACCACTGGCATGAGATAGAGGCTTGACCATGATCTCATTTGTTTATGGTAATCATCACGTCATCAAGTCATCACAATTAATTTGACAGTGATATTATTAATGTAACACCTTTGACATGTGGAAAAGATTTCTTCTGTCTGTGTACGAGTTTCATATTAACACGAGAGAAACAACACACTCAATTGTAATGCTTAACTTAAATTTGATGCATGACTGCTAGATCCTCATAAACAGCGTAATAATAAAACTGTTGAATGTTGTAAAAAGATGAATGACATTCCTCATGCACAATGAGGAAGGGCTCTCCCTGAAACATCTGTACATTAAACATTTCACTAACAAGGTCATGGTGAGCAAAATATTCTTTTCTGTTATTAAGACTGTCTGATTCCATTTCACACTGAGAGGTAATAAAATACACTGAGCCATCATGTGGATTATTATTATGATCATTTTGAGTTCAATTTTCAGTTTATCTCAGTCATTTAATTACACTACATGAGTTGATTTAGATGGATCAGTTGAACATAAAACAGTTTACAGGTTAATCATATTTCCAGCTCTCACCGCCACAAGCTGCTCGATGGTGAGGTAATCTCTGAGTGGAGCGTTGCGTCTGTAGCCCCAGGACTTGGTGTCGATGGTCATGCAGTTTTCCCATTTGTGTTTGAGCAGGTGTCCAGGCTGGTAGCGATCAGCACAGGTGTAATATCCTCCGTGGGTGCAGATGGAGCCGTAGCCCCACCGATCATTTGTCACCACCGTCTCTCGCACCGGGCTGCAGGAGAACAAACACTTTTCATTCACAGTTTTTTATTTTATCAATGACGACAAACAGGTGAACATCATGCTGACCATGGAAGTGATGACGCAAAACAGTAGAATGAAAACAATCACCAATGAATTCAGCTGTTTTTTCATCACCTGTCATTATAGAGCCAGGCTAGGAACCCGGTGCTGTTCCAGTACTTGTCAGGTGCGTCTCCATCCCCGTCGGACCACAGCACCTCCGGTTTGTACTTGGTGACGATCTCGTAAAGCTCCGGCAGAGTTTTAGTGGTAGGAAAGTAGTCGGTGGTGAAGACGTTGGCGGCGTCCTGTTCGAAGAGCGGGTTGAACCACTCGAAGAGGGAGTGATACAGCCCCAGACGCAGGTCACTGTGAGCACGAAGGGCGCTCGCCATTTCCCCCACCAGGTCTCTCTTCGGCCCAACATCCACGGCGTTCCAGTTCCAGGAGTTTTTGGAGCCCCATAGTGTGAAACCTGAGAAAAACATAGAGAACACAATACAGATCCGGTGTGTCTCGATGGCTATGGCACTGCAAGGGTCAGGGATTTACAAATGCACTAGTATGCACAAGTATGCACTTATGGCACTGTCTGGCACTTTGAATAAGCATCCATCTTACTGGCAGTGTTATGTTGTACCAGGAAACTGCCAAAGATATAAAGGCTCATTCACATCTAGAACAATAACAATAAAGATAAATGTAAACTACAATGATACCTTGTTGAATTTGATTGGTTGAAAATGTTTTACCCAAAAAAATCGCTCTGAGATTAAACCAAAAATATAGTTATAGTTTTTTTTATAGTTTGTACTGGGAAAAACAGACACTGTATCTAATTAGAACGATTACATTTTTTCATTGGAAACAGTTATAGTTATCTTTATAGTTATTGTTCTAGATGTTAATGGGCCTTAAACTAATCCTGAGTCTCATTGCCAATAAAGTAACCAGGCCTGAAACAAGCAATACATGCATACTGAAAACGGAATGTAGGCCGAAACGCACTAAAGGGCATCTGCTCATACTGTACCTTCATGGTGTTTTGTGGTTAGGACGATATACTTTGCTCCTGATGAGGCGAAGATGTCTGTCCATTCCTCAGCGTCAAAGAACTCAGCGGTGAACTGTGGTGCAAAGTCTTGGTACGTGAAGTCTGGAGGATAATTCTTCTGCATGAAGTCGACATATGGCTTCATTTTTTGCTTCTGCCAGTACCACCTAGAACAGAAAAAAAAATGCAATATGGGGTAGGGGGAGAATGGGGTAAGATGAGCCAAATTTGTATGCTATTGCCTATGTATACTTAAGTTTGTTGAGAAAATGTAGGACCCACAACAACTATGCTCCACTACACCTTTATCAAGAAAGTATAAATAAAATAGACAACAGTCCTATGTTTTCTCTTTATGATCTTTTTTTAAAACCCAGCACCTGAAAACAGCATGTGCATATAATTACTACTGGTTATACTTAAGGTTGTTAGTCATCCAAAGGTAAGTAAATCATTTTCTGTAACTAATACAGTTTTAGAGTATGACACATAAATGAACGACCTTTTGGCTCTCATTACCCCAGGGTAGAGTAGGTTGAGAATAGGGACAGAGCCAGTTGAGCCCATTGGGGTAGATGATACACGTAATTTAATCAGTAATTTTCTGACCATATTGTACTTTATAAAGCCCCAAACTAATATATCATAGGCCAAATAATATCAAATATATGTACTTCCATTTAGATTCAAAAATCAGGACATCTTTAGTTTAATGAAATCACTAGATGAAGCAAACATTTGATTCTTTGACCTGGATCTCTTTCTACTTTCTCCAAACACTCTCCTCCATCACAGAATCGGTTAAATTAATTATTATGGGCTCAATTTACCCCGTTCTCCCCTATTCTGCACAGTTGAAATCACCTCATCAAAATGTTATGATCACTATGAATTTGTAAAAGTTTACCAAAACCACTCGCTGCCAAAGCTCGGCACAGAGAAGACTCCCCAGTGGATGAAGATGCCAAACTTGGCCTGGTCATACCACTCAGGCAACGGTCGGGAGTCGATGGATTGCCAGTTAGGTTCATATTGACATCTACCGGTGCTGATCATCAGTATCGATACGACTAGAGAAGCAGCGATTAAACCTCGCACCACCATTTTCCTTACGAAATCAACAAATGCATCAGAGGACGTGCAGGATATCACATGATGAAGCGAAAATGACACTAAAACATCAGGCACAAGACACAAGAGGGGACTATACAAAGGGAATACGGTGGGAGTGGACTTGACTTTATAAACAAGGAAGTTAACGGCTTCTTGGTTCGTTGGGAATGTTTGATTTTCGTTCTCATCGGGTGATTCGCTGGTAGAGTTAACCAATCAGACTGAAGAAAACTCCGCTCACCCGGGCTACGCTGCGTTCCAGATCTCGCGCTCCAACTTCACACATGCGCAGGACGCCCTTTCCCAACTGGCTAATGTTTTGAACCGCACATTTGTCCACATGCATGGCTACGTTGACTGCCACTGTCATATCTCTGCGGGGGATTTTGACAAGGTATGACCACACTTTATACGTATGCCTACAGGTAAGTATATTATCTTTGAAATAACGTATGTGGTGTAAACGTTTCTTCTTCTCTTTGTCAGGATATAGACGAGGTGATTGAGAATTCAAAAAAGGTAAGCTACGTTAGCTAGTAGTAGTAGTCACCATGCAGGCTAATGTTTACTACAGATGGTTAATTCCTTTGCTTCATTCCTTAGGCTGGACTGTTGGCTCTGTTAGCTGTGGCCGAGCATGCTGGGGAATTTGATAAGATCATTCAGTTGTCACAGAGGTAACTCTCAACTGGAATAGCCTGATTTGTGATCTGCTACATTACTTTTGTCAGCTTTAACCTACTTTTCACTTACTTGTCAGGTTTCCAGGTTTTATTTTCCCTTGTTTAGGAGTCCACCCTGTTCAAGAGGTATCCCCGGAGCAGCAGAGGGGGGCTTCTCTCCAGGTAGGGATGCTCTTTACAGTTCACTGGATTATTTATGGCTTCTGCAATGTTATAGTCTCATGAGCCAGTTCAGTTTTACACTATTACAGTCAGTTTACTGCAGAGGAATAAAGGACTGTTTCTTCTTTCTCTTATGCAGGATCTAGATGCTGCTTTACCCATCATAGAGAAATACAAGGAGCACCTTGTGGCTATCGGGGAGGTAAAGATTCACTATCACTGTCTGATGTGACTTTATCTGGGATTTCTTCTCTGCACACCCTGTTGTGAGGCTGAAGATCCCACGTCTGTTACATTTAGCTTGTTTGTTTCCCCATCTGTTAACAGGTGGGCTTGGATTTCACCCCCAGATATGTCAGCAACGAGACCGATAAAGAGAGCCAAAGGCAGGTGCTCATCCGTCAAGCAGAGATAGCCAAGCATCTGGATCTTCCACTGTGAGTCATATAACTGATATAAACTAGTATCCGAGGGTGGAAGTTATTTCTTTAATGTCACACTGCTGCTGCTGTAGAATGTTTACTGTGATTTATTATGAATGTTTTGTGGTTAATGTCAAAAAAAACAAAAACAGTTCCAAATCAAACGAGGCTGCAATTTTCCATCAGAGGATAATTTTTTGAACAGCGTCCTAAACAATGTATTCTGACATCATGCTGAATCCCTGTCCTACAAATCAAGCTGAACAATGGAAGAAATCCCTCATTAAATTCAAAATTCATAAATCTTAATATTTATAGTCTAAAAAGTATCTGGCATTTTTTCCAGTGCTTACAGAGACATTAAGCAGAAAAATAACTATGTCCACATGTATCACAATTGCAGCAAATATGTTTTTTTAAATCAATATGATGAAATCCTCCAAAGACATCGTTTACCCCCAAGCCAACAGAGTCCATAATATTTGTTTTGTGTGTTATTGTTAGAAATGTTCATTCAAGATCAGCAGGAAGACCCACCATCCACCTCCTGAAGGAGCAAGGTAAACCGCATGGATCACATTCACAATATGCCTATGGTCAAAAGCTGTTCACTTAAATATCTGAGAAGTAAACTGCAGTGCCTCTGAAACGACACTAGGGGTCGAGAAAGTCCTGCTTCATGCTTTTGACGGGAAACCCTCTGTTGCCATGGAGGGAGTGAAGGCCGGATATTTCTTTTCTATTCCACCATCCATCATAAGGAGTGAACAGGTACAGAAGACAGCTTAATGTTTTTTTAAATTTAGACTGTCTTATGAACCAAACTGCTTTAACCTTCCTCTCAGTAACACAACAAAGACAGTACATTCTCTCCATCCTTCACTTTTTCCATCTTTGAAACTACACACACTACCGCACCCTCACTTTCCCTATAATTTAATTTTCTGTCAGGAATTTATTTTACTCCTTTTTGTTGTAATTTATGCATTTTGTTGTTGTTGTACATGTTCTTCCCTGTTGAGTTTTGTTGTCATTTAACCTCCGTTATCCAATTCAGTTTTGGCTTTGTTATGTTATTTTTTCATTTTCTTTTTTACATTTTGGTTCGATGTTTTTATAACTGCTTTGGGTTTTTTTTATTTCCCCTACACAATTTGCAATTTTCTGTCTCCTCTTTCTATATTTGATCATTGATATGTGCAGCTAAATAGACAAACCAAAACTCTGTGATATGACAGTACCAACATAAGTTACAAAGCAGTATAGTATGAAATATCTTCTTTGTTTGTATGCAAGCATTTACAGTTCAACTAAAACTGTCAGGTCTCTTTAGACAGCACCAACATGTTGACTTTGTTTTCATTGGTTGGCATTATCAACATCAAATGTTAATGATTGATGATGATTTCTTTGTGTATTTTCCACTAAGAAGCAGAAACTTGTGAAACAGTTGCCGTTAGAGAATATCTGTCTCGAAACAGATTCACCTGCTCTGGGTCCAGAAAAACAGGTAAAGTGTTTTTTGTTTTTTTTTGTTGTTTGTTTTTTCATAAATCAAATAAATGTGCTGTTTTCTGGTGCTGTAGTCCATATGGATGATACAGAACTATATGGTTATGATAACTCATTATTCCATGTTTCTTTTCAGTTGTAGTTTTAGTTTGTCATCTCAGTGTTTTTTGTTTTTTGAGGTAGATGTTTGTGTAAGCTCCATGGGTTTTGGTTTTCTCTCGCCTGCACTTCTTTTGTTCTGTCTGTGTTATATAATTTTTTACATGAAACTAAAAAAAACGAATCTTACAAATCTCACAAGTTAGTGTCTTGAAAAATGCCTTTCATTCTATGCACACTCGCATCACACTCCTCTTCTGAATCCTAACCTGCAGGTCAGAAATGAGCCCAGAAACATCTCGGTCTCAGCTGAGTACATCAGTAAGATCAAAGGTCTGCCGCTGGAGAAGGTGATGGAGGCGACGACACAGAACGCTCTGCGACTCTTCCCCAAACTCAAGTCAGCCATCAGACCCTGACACAGACTTGGAAGACTGTCTCTTTCATCTTATAGTAGAGAATTATCTTTAATTATATGCCAAAACATTTCTGTAACCATGCTGTATTTTTTTATTAACTAAATATGTGACTCTGGTAGAGCCAGGATGCTCTAATACAGCTGAAAAGTCAATAGATAAGCCATATAATAAAAAGCTAAACCACCTGTACATTGAGGATATAAGTCTAATCGACCACTGAGGGACATTTCTTTTCCAACTACATTCAAGATATCTGAAATAAATAAAGATAATGAGATAATCATTAAAGACCTGTTGACAAATTGTAGTTAATTCCTTCATCTTTTCACAAACCTCTTGTCAAATGGAATGACAATGGTTTGGGGTTTTGTTTTATAACTTTCAAATTACAATCAATACAATGCCAAAGTCAGCCATGGTGACACCTAACTCATTAAATGTAGGCTACTTCGTTCGTAAATCGAGTAATCATTACCTTATTTACATTGTTTTCCATTTTATATAACCCATCCACTAATCTAAGCACAGATCTGATATCAGAGGTCGGTCCATTTCCTCTGATAGAGGAGTTTGTCCAGGTTGCAGTGTTTGGTTGCATGTTGCCGCCCTTTCTTTTGGAGTAAAAGGTGTTGGCTGCAGATATGTAATAAAGTTCCTCATGAATTTCCTATGTGGCGAGATGCCCAATAAAACAATCTCAAAAGATCAGCTGGCATAGATTCAAAGCAATGCCATCAAGTCATATCAAAGCATATCAGCCATAAAGCTGCCAGGACTAAGAGTCCTGGATCAATCACAGCTTCTTGGCTCACAGTGGTGTGGAGTGATGCTGCCTTCAGGTGCTCCTCATAAGCTCCAACTTCTGAGAATCCTCTCTTGTACAGCACCTAGTAACGTTGGTTTTGAAAGGCGCTATATAAATAAAGTTTACTTACTTACTAGTGCTGTAAATATGACTCGCTATTAACAAGATAAACCCTTAATTAATTTATCAGTCAAAAGTTGTTTTATGTGTGTGTCAAATATTAATCAGGGAGTGAAAATAGAAACATACAACAATACTAATTATTTACGAAGAAAAAGTATTACAGAAAAATATAAGAGTGAATGCAGTATATAAAAGTAAATATAATTACATATAACAATAAAATGCATCAATTTTACCGTCAGTTATTGACAGGCTTCCGTCATTTTTCCCTTCAAGACGCCCCCTCAGCGTCACATCAAGGCTACTCCTGTATCACATAAAATACCAACTTTCCCAGCGGTAGACATATTGATTATATATTGGTTCAGTCTTCATTCAAAGGTCTAAAATATCCCAGAGTTTCCCCATACTATTGAACAGGTGTGGTGTGTCACCCTGCCTTCAGGAGCTTCCAACCCACCTGAAAGAATTGCATTGGGTTTCAATGGCGTTTCAGAGGCTTTTCCACCCTGACAAGAATCAAATTCTGAGCCATTTTTTGGCATTAAAGTGGTCAGTTTTTATAAGATATTGACTATCAGCACAAAATACCAGCCTAAAAATATCGGCATCAGCCTTCCCAAAACAAACAAAAACACATATTGGTTGAACCCTAGTGGAAACAACTTTTGTTGGGTCGTTCATATGCGTTGTGATCGAAATTCCGCTATTACCTAAAGCACCTGAAGGCAGCATGTGTCCGGACGTCAGGCGTCACGCCATGTGGAGCGACTGACAGGCTCTGCAGCCACTGGGGAGGTTTGTTGATACTCGGTGGAGTCGCTGAACTTTGCTTCATTGGTCCGTGTTTATTAAACCCCCCGCGGGACGGGACGGCTCCGGGAGATTTGCATGTCCTTCACTCTGCTCCCTCTCTCCCTCTCTCTCTCTCTCTCTCTCTCTCTCTCTCTCTCTCTCTCTCTCTCTCTCTCTCTCTCTCTCGTAGTAGAAGAAGAGTTTGTAAGAAATCGTGTCAAGTCAAATCAAGGTGAACGTCTACTCGTGCTGCTGTTTGACAATGCGTGTGTTCACGGTCATCTGCAGGTCGGAGCTGAGAGGACTTCTGCTGTAAAGCCGTCCGTGTCATCGATGTTATAATTACTGGAGTTTCTGAGTGAGTAGAACTTCAATTTCCCTCTCTGTGTCACTTTAATGTTTTATTAGCAGACAGTGCAAACAATCATAAAATCATTTACTTAATTGTTTTTTCAGGGTGTTTTTTTCCAGTGTTACTTTTTCGTGCATGTTATTCCCCTTCTGCTCTCCTTATCACACAGCCAGCCAAGTTAATATTGCACTTTAATCTGTATTTGATCAGGCTGTTTTTTTAAGGCAAGCTACAGTGTGGCGCACATGCAGTAAAGCTCTAATCCCAGGTTTAAGACAAGCATGGGAACATAAACTGACGGTTCCTGTCACCTACATGAGGCTGAAATCCAACTTTGCACACTAAAACCATCACTGTACACCTCAAAATTTAAAACAATCTGTTGTGCAAAACAATCACCCCCCCCCCTCCCCTTTCTGTTATTCTGGGACAGGACAGCAGCATGACAGGTGACAGGGTGGTGCGGAGGGGGCTGGCCTGGGTGCAGCAGGTGGCCAGCAGGAGCCAAACAGGCAGAGGCCAGAGGCTGGTGAACTTCCATCACGCCGCCGGCTTGGCAAGGGTGAGCGTTCGACCGTGAGCCGGCCCCCGTCCCTCTCCGGCACGGGATCCAGTTTCACAAACACCTCAGATAACTTCTCTCTCTCTTCTGTCTCTCTGACATCCTGACCTCATCCACGCCACGACAGTAGTGTCTGTTTTGTGAGACGAATGATGTTCTTCCAGAAATCGCTGAGGAGTGGGGTTCAGTGGAGAGTTTTAGTGTCCCATGATGGTCTAAATGCTGTTTCAGACACTTTTCTGGGTTGGACACACTGAATCCTTGTAATTTTATGCCATGAAAGTGGTCAGTTTTAAAGATATTGACTAGGGTGTAGGGTTC
Source organism: Centroberyx gerrardi (assembly GCF_048128805.1). Taxonomy (NCBI): domain Eukaryota; kingdom Metazoa; phylum Chordata; class Actinopteri; order Beryciformes; family Berycidae; genus Centroberyx; species Centroberyx gerrardi. The sequence goes on from NC_136013.1 coordinate 6,542,489, forward strand.
GAGTGATACAGGTTTCTGAAGGCTGATACCAATATTTTGTGCCAGTTTTTTCTGGGGGCATTTTCGCTTTTGTAGCACAAAATGGAGAGAGACAGGAAAGAGAGGGGGAAAGATCCTGAGCTGAATTCGAACCCAGGATAACGCGGTTACATGGTATGCGCCTTAGACAAAATTTTGTGTTGTAAATTTATATTTTGCCATTTTAATGCCGAAAAAACTCCCTAAAATATTCAGTGTTTCCCACAGAATTGGAATCTTTGCAAGGTGTAAAAGCCTCCGAAACAACTTTTACACCATCATGGGACACTAAAACTCTATTAAAACTATTAAAACCCCCAAATTCTTAGATAGGTTTTCATGCTTCTTAAGGCAGGGCAAGTCAGGTTTAATTAATTTCCACGTTTTACAGACTGCCACACCTGAAACTGTTGAGTAAAATTATACGCTCACCTCCATCATATCAGAGATGGACGAAAATGACACACTCTGATTATAAGTTTTTTATTGAAAGTCCAATATCATCCCTAATTCAGTGCAGTAATCTGAGGCAACAGATCAAACGTATGAATCGTGTTTTGTTTTTTCATCCAGGAGGCGTTCAGGAAACAGCAAGATGTCTGCCTCCACAGAGCCACGACAGCTGCATCTTTTCACAGATACTCCACCATCGCGGCGTGTTTCACTGCCTCTGAAAACGTAAACGCCGGACGGGGGACCTGCGTCGGACGACCCGGTGCCAAGAGGCTCAAGTACCAAAGGGACTGGTCTAGTCGAATGTTTTCTGGACACACAAGGTTATTTAACCAGGACAATCCCACAGTAGGAAGGCTGACACCAGAGGATATCGATAAAGCGAGGAACGCCAAGAAAAATGACTCCAAGCAACATAAGCAAGTGGTAGCCGCTCTTAACACCTTTTATCAATATTTGATTAATATGAACAAATGCTCCATATTTGAGTACGTGGTTCCATCCAGCTTTTATACTAACCCTTCCTGTCTAATGCCAACATTGCACAGGAACAATTGTATTCGTCCTTTATGTATTATTTTGTGTGTTTCCTTTTGTTCCAGCTCAGTGAAAGAGCCAGAGAGCGGAAGGTGCCCGTCACACGGATAGGGAGACTGGTGAATTTTGGAGGTAGGAACGCTCATCTGTGAATATATTATCTGTCACGTTCCACTTCCTGTTTTAGATCACGATCAAACAAGTGTGAAAAATAATGTTTATTTATATAACTGTTTATCACAAGCATGTCTCAAAGGGCTTTACATACCATCATAAAATCAAACAAACACTTTTCTGAAAATGGTTTAGAAAGTGCTTTACAGACCAGCTTAAAATCAAACAAGACAATAGAGTGGCAATAAAAACAACAGTAAATAAAAGCAATCAGAACTGTAAGAACAGTAAAAAGAAACAAAATAAAATCAAGCAAAAGCACATTTATAGAGAAATGTTTTTAAAATGGACTTATTCATGTATGTCATATACATACTAAATCACTATACTGTATACCGTGCTACATCATATATACATACATACATATACAGTACATTATACACCATATACATACCATACTACACACTAGGGGCAATTTAGAGTCTTCAGTTCACCTGACTGTAGATCACTCTCATATTCCTCTTAGTGACTGTCAGGTTGCCGGTTTGAATCCCCAGACCTGCTGGGGGAGTCTAGGGAGGGAAAGTGAATGTGTAACCCTCTCCCCTCCGTCAACAGCTGCTGTCCATGTGCCCCTGAGCAAGGCACTTGACCCCCCCAGCTGCTCCGATCTGAGTGGCTCCATAGCCAACATTACAGTACAGTACAGTACAGTACAGTGTCTGTCCTGGGCGGCTGCCGGGTGTCAGTGTGTGTAACTGTGTGAATGTGAAGCAGAGCGGTGCTGAGAAAGAACATGCAGCCTCAGCAAAAAGAAAAAAACGCTCCCCAGACAAATAAAGGTTAAAAAACAGCATCTTCCATATTGCTTTAGTTGTGGATAGGAAGTTTCTCTCATCAGTTACCAATATAAATAAATATAAACTAATCAAAAAAAACTAAATAACTAACTAAATAACAAATAAAACTGTGTTTAGTAGTTTTAGTTTTGTTTGTTTTTTGTTTTTAACCAAATGTTTAGTTTTAGTTAAGTCATTTGATTTAGTTTCAGTTCTAGTCCAGTTCTAGTTCTAGATATAATGATAGAAGTGAAACTAGTGAAACTTACTAAATAGAAGTAAAATGTATTTACATTAATTTTTCAATACATCCTCAAATAACGTAAAGTTGGGATCTGTTTGGTTTCACAGATGAAATCACTAGCAGGTTCAACAGCAATCTGAACTCACACTATTAAATTCACAATAATCCCAAAAGAGAAACGCCTTTGCCTTGGGAATCTGCTTCCAGCGCCAGCGGGGTGGAGCGATGATGTCTAGTAAAAATAACCAAAAACTCTGCACCCAGAATTCATCTCTTTTTTTTTACCCTGCACATAAACAGCCAAAACATAAGACAACAACTGAAGTTTTATTTCATTTTAGTCAGTTTTACAAGCAGACAAGAAGGTTTTAGTTTAGTTTTTTTTCCTAATTTTTACAGTCAGTTCAGAATGAGTTTACCATCTTCTTTAACACCTAGTTTTTCTCGGTCATAACCTCGGTCACCAGTTTTCTGGTGCTGGCGGCAGGGTGTGGGAAGTGCTGACATGTTCTTCGCAGGAATGGAATTACAAAGTATCTGTAGCTGAGAAAATCTCTGAGAGACTTGTCTGACCGCCAGCTCCTGCCTGACCCGCCGGGGAACCCAACTAATATAAAATGTGTTGTCAACTGTCAGCGAAGGGCAGCACGCTTAGTACCAATCATTCCCCCCCCCCCACCCCACTTGGTGTAAATTTGCTCCTGATCTCTCATGGGCTGTTGTCCTGAGAGTTTAGAGCTGGTTACTGATTACTCTTATCTTCATCTTCTCCAGCGCTGAGCGAGGTTTGCTTGTGTTTTTCTGCTACTGTTATCAGATCTAAACAGCGATAAGAGCAGAGCTGTGGGTGTTCAGGTGCTAGGCTGTGCACGGCATTCGTAAAAAAAAAAAAATTAAAAAAGCCTGGCATTGCTTTGCTTTAGAGGTGGAGCAGTTGTATTTCGCTTTCAAAGATGTCAGTCTATTAAGAGAAATTTTGTGTATTGATGTTTTTGTTTTTTTTGTAATGTCTTTCTGCAGGTCTGGCAGTTGGACTCGGCATCGGAGCGATTGCTGAAGTGGCCAAGAAGAGTTTAAAGCCCCAACAGGAAGGTGGTAAAGTGGACGGTTTTGTTTATGAGGGGGGAGTGTGTGCGTGTGTGTGTGTGTGTGTGTATTATGAGTATCATGTATTATGAGTTATCAGTGGCCCAATATCTGATCTCACATTAGAAAGTGTTTTCCAGTGGTATTTGCTAATAACGATCAGAGCAGTAGCCAGTTCATCGTAGCATCCTTACTGAATGATGCATTTTTTTTTTCAGGAGATAAAAAAGCCATACTGGATTCAAGCGCCTTCCTCTCAGAAGCCAACGCTGAGAGAATTGTCCGGACACTGTGCAAAGTCCGAGGTGCTGCACTTAAACTGGGACAGATGCTCAGCATTCAAGGTGACGAATTATCCAAAAATGTACCGTGCAGATACTCGAATGGATCAGAATCGCTTTAATCGGGAAGAAAATGTACAGGAATTCATCTTTGGCGACACGTCTTCACAGTACATACCGACATAACATGGTACAACGACAACAAGACCTCACCTACAGTAGAAAGGCATACTGTGGACAGCAAACTACATACATTCCTCTCATTAGAAATAAACATTCATCGTTCATCAATGACCAAACACATACTGAGACAGTCAACCGGTGCTTCAACTTCCCAGCAAGCTACACTGCTTCACCCTCTCTCTCACCCGTGGCAAACAAAATCCCCGGACCAACAGGGAAATGTCATCACCTAAAATAAACCGCGGGCCAGCTGAACACAATAAGTGCCATACCAGTCGAGCTATTGTAGGCAGCCGGGCCTAAATTTGCTCTGTAGAAAATGACGGGCAGTTTAGGCTGCGGGACACCGAGGTCTGTTGTCTCTACACAACATACTTACAGTGCCGTGATGCAGTTTGACCTTCTTTGATGTCCGGCGCCATATTTTCCAGTTTTCAGCACTTTTAAAACTAATTCCCGATAGCTAGTATCAAGCTGGTTTGCTTATTTGCTTAGTATTTTATCCCGATACAGAACTGGTGTCTGTTTCACTCTGTTCCTCTACTATTTTCTTCCTTCTGCCCTCTCAGATGATGCATTTATCAACCCTCAGTTGGCCAAAATCTTTGAGCGTGTCCGACAGAGTGCGGACTTTATGCCCACTAAACAGATGATGGTACGGTATGGAGAGCTGTAGCCAATTAAGCAAAAGTCAGTAATCCATTTCATTCAGATAAGCCAAGTTTCTCTCCTCCTCTCCTCTTATTCTCCGCAGAAAGCCGTCAGCAGCGACCTCGGCCCAAACTGGAGGGACAAGGTGGCGTATTTTGAGGAGAAGCCGTTTGCGGCCGCATCTATCGGTCAGGTGCATTTAGCCAAGATGAAGGATGGCAGAGACGTCGCCATGAAGATTCAGGTGAGAATAGTTTAGTCTATTTCTGCAGCGATGGAACGTAGAAGCAGAGTGGAAAAAAACCTGTGATAAAATACAATGATGTAAAAAAAACTGCCTTTTCTTTTAGTACCCTGGAGTCGCCAAGAGTATCGACAGTGACGTGAATAATATCATGGCTGTTCTGAGTTTAAGCAATGCTCTGCCTGAAGGTAACATTGTTGTACAGTTTTTTTTTATCATTTTTATGATAACTGTTACTATTGTCTAAGTTTGATAACCTCTGCTACTGTCAATATGCTAAGCCATACATGCAGCTTGAATAGTTCTCAGACTGTCATGATTTAGATTTTATTCCCATTTGCTCTGCACTCTCTCTGTTCACAGGTCTGTTTCCCGAACACCTGATTGAGGTTATGAGCCGTGAGCTGGCGCTGGAGTGTGATTACATAAGAGAGGCCAAATGTGCCAGAAAATTCCAGTGAGTTGTTCACACTCAGTCTTTTTTTCTTAATTTTTATTTAAATTTTCAACACCATGAAATACAGCCTTTTACATTCATATAATATAAAATACAACATAAAATTGCTGCATTAACACAAAACAAAACAAAACAAAACAAAAAAAACAACAAGAATGCTCCTCCTGTTTTAACAAATGGTAATCTAAACAAAATGGAGTATATTAATTGCAATAGACACAAAATATAACAAGTATTTAGAAGAAAAATAATTTAAAAAATATTCTACAAGCTTAGAAACTGCATTGTCCACAAAAATTAGTCATTCACTCGATCATCTGTTAAATCTAAGTCCTTAACATAATTAATGAAGGGCATCCATATATTCTCAAATACACACTGTTTAGCCTTTGTTCACACTCAGTCTTACTATGCTGGCTGACTCCAGTCACCTTGTCTTAGTTAGGACTCCACAGTATGGGGCCATATACCAGTATCTATTATTTTGATGAGATATTGTGATTGCGATGACTTTCAGTATTTCAAATGAAAGTCATCGCATGTGTGCTTTTTATGTTTTGTTGACATCTTTGGTGCCAAGCGCTCGTTGCTGTGGTGTTTCTGCACATCCCAGAGATCACCTGTCAGTCAAACAGTGTGTTTCTGTAGGTGGCTTTTTTCTCTTTTCTTTGTCTGTTCAGCTGTGGTGGCTATCGCTGCTCATGCTAACTACCCAGTTCTTCTTCTATTTATTCTAAACAAACCGCTGTTGTTGCTGCCAGAAACACAAAATGCATCACTTCCTGTGCGCTAGAGGATTTTTCCCAGGAAAGAGCCACCAATATCCTCATGACGTATAGTATTTATGGGTTTAGATGAGGTGTGTCTCTTGTTTTACCATCCTTTGCCATCCTCTTTCATGCTGTGATATCAGTATGAAGATGTGCTCTGCTGGTGACAGATTTATCTCAGTTCTGGGGGTTTGTTTGTGCAGAAGTGCCCTTTAACTCCGTTGCTGTTTGTGTCCCAGGGAGCTGCTGAAGGATCACCCTTACTTCTACGTGCCTGATGTGGTTGAGGAGCTGAGCAGCCAGCATGTCCTCACCACAACACTGGTGCCCGGTTTCCCTCTGGACCAGGCCAACGACCTCTCTCAGGAGCTCAGGAACGAGGTACGGCCGGTTCGAAACACCACACCGCTTACAGTAGAGTTCACACCCGCGCACTGCCAAGACGCCGCCGGCTTTGGAAGTGTTCAAGGTGACGAGCCAACTGCTGAGACGCCACCTTTAAAACCCCGGAGTCATGTCAGCAAGTCGTAGCTTAACTTCCAGCAATCACCATTCTGCATATTCTACTTCTCAATATTTTAGTCATTTCACACAATTCATCAGTTCAACATAAATAATAATAAGAATAACTTAATAAGAGACAAAAAGAATAACAATTACAATAAAACAAAAATATACAGAATATATTGAAGAAAAGAGGCAAATAATAGTTAAGACCTTAAAAACAAAGATAAAACACAGGTAAATGGAGTAGATAAAAGAAAAAAATCTTCTAAAACTATGAGAAGGCCTTCATACTTTCGTTTTAAGAAGTGATTTAAAGGATGATACTGATTTTGCTTGCTACATAAAGTGACATATACCTTACATATACCAGGAGCACCATGTTTGAAAAATTAAATATTTAGTCATCATATTTTACTACATCTCAGTAATCCCTCCACTCTTTTCTCTCTCCTCTCCTCGGCTTCCACTAGATTTGTGAGCAAATCTTGATTTTGTGCCTGAGGGAGCTTTTTGAGTTCAGGTACATGCAGACTGATCCAAACTGGTCCAACTTCTTCTTTGATCCACAAGCTCACAAGGTAAGTTTGCCATGATCAATTAATATGCATATGTTGATGTGATAGTTCCCATTGCACTGAAGTCTGTTTAACCTCTTCTGTGTTTCAGGTTGCTCTGTTGGATTTTGGGGCAACGCGAGGATTTGATAAAAGTTTCACTGACACCTACATCGAGGTGAGATACTGAACCAACAAAAATCAAAGAAAAGATCAATTTAACTGTTACATTGGTTGGAAATTTGTCTAACTTCACAAGAAAGATTTTATTAGGACCATTAGGAAGGTAGTTGCTATCATGTTTATTTTGAAAAATCAACAATTCATAACCCCCAAGCATGCCTTCCATTCTGTTTCATTTAATTTATTATATGTCCATTTTGAAAAAAAATTGCCATCTAAAATTCATCAGTCAACATTTTCATATTATTATAAATAATTATAAAATTAGGTGTTTTTTCATTATCATTAGTTATTTTTTCTATTTTTTTCAAATAGTGTATAATTTATTTTGGAATGAAAGTTTGCATTGACCCTACACTTCTGTCATCAGGTTATCAAGTCAGCTGCAGAACAGGACAAAGAAGGTGTGCTGCAGAAATCCAGAGAAATGAAGTTCCTCACCGGCTACGAGTCGAAGGTGATGAGCAGAAACTTTACCTTTTTAAACTAGAATCCAAACTAATGTTTCATTACTATGAAAGTAATGAAAGTTTGACTATTAATGGATATTAATTAATTGCTGTGTATTGATGTAATATAAAGCAAAGAACAATACCAGCATAAACTTTACCTCTCTGAACTATACATTGTTTAATTGGTATTATATCAATTAATGTTTAATTACTATGATTTTAGTTGTTTATTATTTTCTGATGCTCTGTAAGGTGAAGAAGCAGATCAACAGAATCTTAACTTTCTAAACCAAACATTAACTTAGAGTTTGATTACTTTGAAATGTTTAGTTAGTATGAAACTAACATTTAAAGGGGCATTATGAGCTGTACTGACCCCTGTTGGCGACCAGTTGTAACAACATTGATAAAACTTTGACACAAGTCTCTGGCACAGTGTCCCTATCTGGTAAAGTAGTCAGTCACTCCATCAACCCCCCAAAGGCATATTGTGGTCATTCTGTAAAAAATCCTACTTACTGCCCCTTTAAAGATTGTTCATTAACTGCTGCTGTGCTGTCAGGCGATGGAGAACGCCCATGTGGATGCAGTGATGATCCTCGGCGAGGCTTTCTCCTCAGAACGGCCCTTCAACTTCGGAGCCCAAAGCACGACCGAGCGGATCCACAGCCTGATCCCCGTGATGCTGAGGGAGCGGCTCACCCCGCCTCCAGAGGAAACCTACTCCCTCCACCGCAAGATGGGCGGCTCCTTCCTCATCTGCTCCAAACTCGGAGCTAAAATAGCCTGCAAGAACATGTTCCAGGAGGCCTACGCCAAGTACTGGAAGGAGCCGGCCCACTAGAGATGGTCACCTTGTGAGAGTGGAGTAGCGACCGGTCTCCTGAAAGCATGTTAACACTAGGATCTTCTAGCATCCTTTGTTCATTGGTTAACGATTGAACTTAACATATCTTTATTAGTAAGATTTGGGAAACGCCGTCCAGATAAAGTCCAAAGGCCAAACCTGGGCCATCGGCCGTAGGAATGTATTATGCCAGGTTTTGTGTCGAGAGTTTATTGTGATCTGATCTACTGTATAATTTATAAAAGTATATGAAAAAATAGAAAGCCCCTATAAGGAAAAATGTCTGCCTATTAAGAGCAATTTCATATTTGTGTGCCTTATATTCCAGCGCTCATATTAACTCCTCTTTGTTTGGGTGTTGTCCAGCACTCATATCCAGATTACAAATATTGGATACACACAGCAGAACAGCATTGTTTTTCAATATTGTGTGAAGATTTTTTGAATGAATGTAAATCCCTACTGTAGTTAACCTATAGTTGTATATACTGTATGCCTAATAATTATGTGCCTGTACGGTTTGAGGAAATATATCCCATCTGACCATGATTGTCAATTGAAATAAATTGACAGTTGCAACAACAAAGCAGCTACACACCTTATCTTGTATTCCAGCGGCCAAGATCAAAAAACAAGTACATAAAACAAAATCTAAAAGACGATCTTCGGGCAGGACACTCCACAGTTTTAAAATATACAATTTAAAATATACAGTATACAATATATATAATTAATTTAATGTTTATTCAACAAGTCGTGCATTAAAAACAAATTCTTATTTACACTTCCAGCATATAAATATAACAAAATCACTTTTTTTTCTGCAGGTGTTGCAATTTTCTTTGTCTGTTCAGCCATGGTGTCTATCGCTGCTCATGCTAACCACCCAGTTCTTCTTCTATTAATTCCAAACAAACCGCTGTTGCTGCTGCTGGAAACAAGACGCAGCACTTCCTGTATCAGAGGGAAAGACATACCAGTCACCGGGTGTTTAGAACAGCAAATGTAAGAGAAAATGTCACAAATTATTACTTTAAAGCCACAGCAACGAACCTCAACCGGCTGAAATTCTGCTTCTAAGCTGTAAGAACAAACTTAACTGTTTGTTGATGAATGAAATGGAGGTGTGAGCTTTAGACATTTAAATAAAAACTGTTATTCTCTTAGAAAACTCAAGAGAAACAGCCAAATCTTTATGGTTCGCATGAGGTTGACTTTTGTCTATCTTGATAGAAAACTCAATATTGAATGAAACAGGAACTTTCAATGCCTGAACCCCATATATGGATTTTGGAAAGTCTGCTATTTGCTGGTACACACGTTTTTATATTGGCTGCATTTACACACACTCGTGATTTTGAACTCATCGCTGCACAGTTCAAATCATTTTATGGCTTTCTAGAGAGGGAGAAACCATATGGAATTCCTCTCTGTGTGTCACAAAAATATGACATCTGTGCCACTGGGGTTAAAAATAGATTGACTTCAGTGAACCTATCAATCTTCATCACTGTCTCGCCACACTCACTCGTTCAGTCTGCCAGGTCTTGGCACTGTGTGCAGTCGAGCATTTCTTCAGAGTAACGCTCCACTTGGATCGTGATGCTGGAGAAGCCGAACTCAGACCGGAGCAGCGTTGTTGCCTTCGTGAGGACAATCTGCGTATCGGCATCTTCCTCTGAGGAAAACAAGTCAAAAGCCATTTGTTAAAGTTAGGAACCAGCACAGTTAGGGTTTACAATTCTGTTAAGCAATGAATGTTGACTCAACTTGTTTTTTCCTCTCTAAAATATGAAAGAAAGGGTAATTTTTTTAATGTTTAGTTTATTTTCTTCTCAGCGCTGCCAACAATTTAAATGATTTAATCTAGAGAAACCTGTGTATGTTATGGATCTCAAACTCCTATGCATCAATTAGTTGGATGTTGAAGGGTTAAGTACATAAAGTACCATCCTTAAGAAACTCCTTAATTATTATTTTGACATTTGGAAAGACATGTACAGTGTTTATCGTCTATTTTGGTCTTGAAAAGGACTTGATTTGCTCTGGTCTCGGTCTTGATTTGGTCTCGACCCCTTTGGATCTGGTTTTGACTCAAACTCGACTGAACCTGGTCTTGGAATTGACTTGGATTCAACTAAGGTGGTCTTGACTACAGCCCCAGTTAAGTGGAGGGAAAAATGGAAAAGATATTGAATGTTAAGATAATACACAATACTGATAATGCTGTTAATCCTAAAGTCTCAAAACTCTGCTGTACATCTCAGCCTCTATACTTAGACTAGAACGAGGTGCAGTTGTGCTTAGTAGAGTTCTGCAAAAAATCTTCATCTTAACAAATCATTTAGTCTATTATTGAGTCCTAAAATCCTAATTTTACTTAAAATAAGTTAAAAAATCTGGCGATGGGGTTAGATAATTTCACTTGTTTCCAATGCAAATCAACTTGTTTCAAGATTTTTTTTGAATCAAGTGTCATTGTCCTGATAGTAGTGCAGTGATCTGCTTTATTCTGACTTGTTTCAAGATATAGACTCTTGTTTCTAGACAATTCCTGAAACAAGTGAAACTGCATTGGAAAAGTGGAGTTATCTCACCTCATTGGCAGATTTTTTCTCTTGGTTTAAGAAAAATAAGATCTGAAGGCTGAATATGAGACTAAATGACTGGTTAAGTTTGTTGTTGCAGCAGTGAGCCCACCTATGGCCACGTGGACAGAGAGCAAAGAGTGACTCATGCTGAGGCCCCACATGTGCAGATTGTGCGTAGCCTTGACGCCGCTCACAGACAGCAGCGTTTCTCTCACAGTGTTGAAGTTTAGGTCCTGAGGCGAGCCTGCGGAGACAAAGTGTCCGCTCAGCAACAAGAAGGCACTAATAGTAAACTGTATCGACTCATGATAATGTCACATAGTAAACAAAATGTGTATTTACCCTCCATGAGTATTCTCAACACATCCTTTGTGACTGTGAGTGTTGTCCCAAGAACAAGGACGGAGAACAGGAAGGTGCAAATAGGATCTGCTATTTTGAACTCCGGCTGTGGGTCATACAGAATTTAAACAACACATGTTAGTGTGGTAAATTATAAAATCGTGTGATGTCTTTTGAGGACTTGTCAACTAGGGCTAGATATACGAAAAATCAAATTAGGATTATTTAACAGAATATTGCAGCTTTTTTTGTCTTGTCATATATTTTTTAGAACTTTAAAATTGTTTAAAGAAAAGTGATTTTGTTAAAAAAAAATAGATGTTAGTGTGCAGGATTTACTGAGTTTGAGTCTGATTTTCACCAATATTACTTTCATGGACCAAACATTACCTGCAGCACTAAAACACCTTGTTCAGAAATCCAGTTTGCAGCCTCTACAATTTGGAAATTGCAGAAGTTCAGATTGTGATTTCAATTTTTTTTTTTTTGATTAATTGTTCAGCTCTATTGAAAGAGCTGGTTGTTAACCGGGTTTGCACCCCTGGGAGTGTTCCTGAGAGTTATGAAGGAAGTGAAACACTGAGGGTGCACAGTCATTCATATTACACCTTCAGTTTTTCAACTGCTTGAGTCAATAATCTTTAACTTTATAACAGAGATGATGACCCATCGCTAACTGCTGATGCCCCTTTAGTGGTTTTGTTCTGCAGCTGGTGCTGACACTGACCCAGAAGTGGATGATGGTGGCAGCCAGCAGGACCCCGATGCTCTGCAGCAGGTCCCCCACCACATGGATGAAGGCCGCCTTCACGCTGGCGTTGCCGTGGGAGTGGGAGTGGGAGTGGGAGTGGGAGTGGGAGTGGCCGTGACCCCGCTGCTCCTCATCCTTCTGCAGCCGGCTGTAGGGAAACCCGTGGCTGTGGCCGTGCGAGGAGCCGGACTGGTGGAGGATGAGGGCCATTCTAAATAAAACAAAGTCACGGCTATTTTTAGATGACCATTCAATCACTGCTGAACACCGTCACAATACACAATACACCAAACACTTGCAGGCTTAAGTAAACAATCCTGACAAACCAGAAAGGCAGCTCACACTCACAGGACGTTGGCACCCACAGCGCAGCCCGAGGTTATGAGCATGATGTGGCTCTGGATCTCGTAGTCGTCCTCAATGATCCTCTGTACGGCGATGAACACCAGCACCGCGGTCACAGCCCAGATAGACAGAACGGACAGCAACACACCCAGAATCTCTGTTTAACACAATAACTCAGTAAGTCTACCAACAGACAGGAAATAGTTATCTGTATACGACAAAAAGGAGAGGAAGAAGAGACATGTAGTTGAGTTTACAATCTGCTTTACGGGAGTGCATCTAAACAAGAATAGCAAAATATATAAGGAGATAAAAATAGGAAACATATTCAAAAGAAAATGGGGCAAAAGACAATAAACATAAAATGACTTTTAATGAGATTAAAAGTGGGAGAAATGAACAGCAATTCCATAAAAGCAAGTCTATGAAGATACATATTAGGAAGTCCTTTAAAAGATGACACTGAATTATTAGCCTAACTTTGTCATGCACAATCACCTTTACTGTTGAGTCTAGACTGAGGGACTTTAAACATGATCATTAAAATATTAAAATCAATTCTATATCTAACAGGTAATCCGTGGAGTGAGTATATATAGTGTCTTCATTTGGCACCAGTTTAAGTCCCATCTGCTGCTAGAAAACTGGGTAAATCAACCAAAATACAAAAATGAATAATGAAACTTGAATTTTAAAGGAAGGATACCAAGGCACTTGATTTACTGATGCAAACAAACCAACATATTGTGACCCACAGAGATCTTTACCAGTGTTGAAGGCCTCTGCATTTATTTTTACAAGTGGATAATGACATTTTTTGGGGGTAAATCAGTAAAACAAACTGATAGTTAAAGGTCTTGTGATCTAACCTGCACGATGCCACCCAAAGGTCATGGTTTTAGTGTGCGGTCTGGATGAGACCCACAGGGAGAAGATGCTCATCGCAATGCTGGCGAAATCAGTCAGAAGATGAGCTGCATCTGTCATTATCGCCAGACTGTGTGCAGCGTAGCCACCTGCGGAGGATTGGAGGATACAAATCCCTCACACACTTTATATAGAAGGCATGAAGTGAGGCGCTGGTGCTTCAGCCATACAGTAAAAAACCTTTTCAAACAGTCCAGGGAACTAAAACCAAGAATAAACGGGGAAAAAAGGTTCAGGATGGCAGAGAATAAAGATGGTTTAAGGGATCAAGTTTCATTAGCATTGAAGGGATTGAAGTTTCCTTGAAGTTTCATGTTTCGGAGCACTGAAACACATAAGCCACTAATGATGACTGAATGGATAAAGTTGCTGTCTTGAGCCTTTTTTCCCCCCATTTATTTAGGAGGAACTCAATAGCCATATTACACAGCGTGAAATTGCTTCTTTGCATGAGATATATGTACAAGAGTGTGCGGCACCACCATTTTTTTTACATTTATTTTCAGTGCAAACCACTAAAGAGCATAGATATTAAACCCACATATGAAAAGGGACTTTTAGCAGCTTGGCAGTACTTGCATTTTCAAATGGAAGGAATTAAAAACACGAGGAAATGAAAGGGGAGAGTTGTTTACCAAAGTGTGACCAATGTCACAATGACACTCATAACTCAATGCTGCAAATGAAAAGCAACAAAGGATGTATTATTTCTGAGAGATGTTGGAAATGAAATGTGTGAGGGAGCACGCAACACTTCAGAAAAACCCAAATATCAGACACTAATTTTGATGGATTTTGATTTACTGTCATTTTCCCAATGTTCTCCTATCATGAAGACCAGGCTGGCCGGTTCTGCAGCACATTATAAACTCCAATCAGACTCACAATCACTTTCCAAAGAATTTGTCTTTGGAATGTGACTTGACAACTTATCCTTATACTGACACACATGGTACAAGGACAAATTAAATGAACAGTGGAGGATATACTAGGGAACGTAAGCTGCCATATGTACGTACATATCACTCAAGATACTGTATTTACGTTCCACATGGGTTCACTTTGGGTGGTGTGGCCTACAGCATGGTTGCAGCTGTAGAGGGAAGTATAGTGAGTGAAACCACACGTAAAACTAATTTTGACCACTTTGATCTTACCAATCACCTCTCCTATCATGAAGACCAGGCTGACAGCGCAGGCGATGACGAGCTTCCTTCTGGCCAAGCGCCTCCCTTCACTGTCGGACCACGACACCGCGTCCCTCTCATGGCAGTGTCTGTCAGACTGCCACACGCCGTCAACACCGGACGCCACTTCACCAAACTCTGTTGCTGAGTCTGAATATTTTCCCTCCGGCACACCGTCATATGTCCTGAGAGAGAACGAAGGGTATCTCAGGCCCTCAGAAGTGACTGCATCTCTCCAAAATGTACAAATAAGTGATATACAGGAGATAGTTTAAGAGTAAAACCATGAAATGAAAACGATTTGTGCTGAATATGAGCATATAAGACAGCATAAACACAGGTAATGAAGTCATACCACAGAAGAGGCTCTGAGCAAGTTGAGGAATGGCCCTCAGAGTCTGTTGATAATTCGAGGGCCTTCATAGCATCATGTGACAATCCCTTTCCTTTCCATGAAGTCCACTTCAGTAAAGTCACTCACTTTGTGTTCAGCTGCAGCAAACTGAGGCTCAACAACCTGCCACCTGCTGTAACATGTGGAAGCGCACAGCGGCAACACTGATATTATCTGTAAGGGGCGGAGTGCAACAGCAGCCAATAGCAGGTCATTGGTAAAGGCTGGTAGGTGCTGCAGGTGCCACAGTAGCAATTTACAAGCATATAAACAGTCACTAACATCAAACTTCACAAATTCAAAACCCTGAAAAACAAAACACCTGATTGTCATTTGTAAAGTATTTCCAAATGGCATATAGAGACAGATATGAAATCAAATGTAAACTAATCTTGGAAGAAGGACACTTATGAGGCCACCGCATTTACAATATTACCCAAGTTTATTTGATCATACATTTTACAGTACCAAATTGGAAAAACTCTGAAAGGTTGAAAGGATGAAAGATAGCTGGGAATGTTCGGAATAACTCTTGAGAGAAAGAAGGGATCGTTATTCATTTAAATCTTTGATCGAAAGACTCAGAGCCTAAAAAGATTACACTTTATACCAATTAAATGTATTCACTGGCACTTAATACAGTTAACTGGAACAATGTCTTTATATTTTATACTATCCAGTAAATTAAAAAATGTTGAGTATTGTATGAGTTTCAGTCCAGTGCAAACTTAATAATAGTATTTACAAATTATTCTTATTCTATATCCTGCTTGAAGTTCCAGATGGGTGAGGTTTACTCCATCAGAACAATTCTGATGTCAAGTGCGATATCAGCCACAGA
Source organism: Centroberyx gerrardi (assembly GCF_048128805.1). Classification (NCBI taxonomy): domain Eukaryota; kingdom Metazoa; phylum Chordata; class Actinopteri; order Beryciformes; family Berycidae; genus Centroberyx; species Centroberyx gerrardi. Next base: position 6,558,287 of record NC_136013.1, read on the forward strand.
AAACTATAAGAAACTGACTTTCAAATACTTTTCTGTACTTATCTAAACTTTCTAAATGCATTGTCTTGACCTGTGTGGCAAACTCTCCAATCCAGTATTCCAAGAACAAAACAAATAGTAATAATTATGAGCAAATACAATTTGATCGAAGTCTGTACAGATCATGCATTTGGAATGCAAACAATCAACATTTCTACACACAGCGGAGAGAAAAACTGAAGGCCGCCATAACTTAAGGCTGTATCTTCATATATGCTAAACAGACCATTTGTAGTAAAACTTCCAATCAAAAATATATCTCTGAATGCACATAAAAATACAATTCCCGTATTTACCGTAATTTCACAAGACTGTAGTTACAGCCAATAAAACATCTGACACATTACAGAGAGTTGTCATTGTCTTTAAAAGAGTCCCACCACCAGGTCAAATAGGGCTAATCAGTATGATTTATGACAATAAAGTTCACACAGAACAAAGTTTCCATTATTGTTCTGTGTCTTATAGGCCCTGTTCACAAACATGGCTGCCCTACTTCCGCAGTAGTTCTCAGCATTGCCAGAAATGTTAAAAAGGGAACTTAACTCTGTCTGTGATCACTTATTTTGTGTTTCAACATAGTGTATAACACAATACAGGTGTTATCACTGACAGATCTTTCTGCTCCTGTTGTCAGACGACGGCACAACTATTAAAAAAACGGTTTGATTGAGGGTCACAAAGTGCTAACAGTACAGAAATTACCGTTAGCCTTGGTTAGCCAGTTAGCATGTTGTGACCCTCGATCACAGTTATTTGCGCAGTCGTCTGACAGCAGAAACAGAAAGATAACAGAGACCTTGAAACACAGAATAAGTGATCACAGACAGAGTTATTGGAGACAGAAAATTGGCTTTTTAACATTGCTGGCAATGGTGAGAACCGAGCTTTACCCTGCAGAAGTACGTCAGCCATGTTTGTGAAAAGGGCCTATTCCCAATCCCAACAGAGGCGATGTGCCAGCTTGGCTTTAGTGTCAAATGTAGGAGGAAGTTTGCTTTTAATAACATGTTAAGACAATAAGATACACACTATGGGCCATCTGGCAATGCCACCAGTCTCTCTTAATGCCTGTTAGCATTATGTTATTAATTCTCATCAGGCTGTTGACAGTGGAATCAGCCAAATATGCAAAAGAAGGCATGGTAAACATCATAAAACGCTAGCTAATTTCAGCATATACAGTACATTTTGCTATACTGATGATCTACAAATATGTGGTTTAGATTGGAAACTATGGGTGTGCACATATTTTCCTGGTTAATTCCTTTTTTGCCACTACATATGTATCTATACTAAATCTATATTACCACTCAGTCTCGCGGAAAAAGTGGCATAGACTCAAAAACCTGCACCAGCCCATATGTTGCCTTCAAGATACTATAACACTTCAGCCACCTTGTGTCTGGGCCAAAGTGTTGTGTCAGACCGTCATGGCAGCGGAAGCAGTTACAATGAGCTTGAGAGTTTAAAGTGCACATGAAAATCGAGCATTCAAGAACTCATCACAGGCATTGATCTGAATTTACTCAACAGGCTTTCGTCATTCGTCACGGCAGTGTGGATTTTGCCCGTAAGTGAAAAGAAGTAAAAAGTTAAAAAAATAAATATGTGATTGGATGAAAGCAAACACAAACCCTAAGCATTAGGAAAAAAAAAAATTGGCACTATAAAACAATGGCACAATCAAATCGGTGCTATATTCCTGTAAACAAACGCCCCCTCGATGACAAGTGCATTTTCTGCATGTCAGCCGCAGTCTTTTGGGGGGGGAAACAACCACATTTCAACAGAAACCGCATTTACAATCGTCACCGGCAACTTTCAGACTCATCACCATGGCAACTGATGCTGACATGGTTTGAGGACTGCGATACCGCCGCTCACTGGCCGGGCCCCGGGCTGCCGTTGGTCGCATGGGGCTGAATCATGATCGGCTCGTTGTCACCTGCATGGGGAAACACAGGCAGGTGTAAAAACAGTTGGTTTCGAATACAGTTTCTATAATTCTTAAAGCAATATTCCACTTAGATTTAACATGGGGGTGGATGCAGCTGGGAAGAGTTTGTAGCGTTTGGATTTTTACTCCCCATTCATTTGAATGAAGCCACAAAAATAACCTGAAAACTTACATTTAACATGTTTGTGAACAGATTCAACAACAGATCCTGCTACTGTGTTTTTTTTTAATTGACAGTTGGTGGAACATTTTAGAACATAATTTCGCCAAATAGCATTTTTATTGATAGAAGAGAACATAGCGGAGGAATACCATTTAGGAGAGATAGTTCCTGTTTGGGAGACTTTTATTTTTAAATACTAATTTTAGTGTAAACCAAGAATACAATTACAAAATAAGGACAGACCCAGGACTGCTTTATTGTCTTAAAATCGGGATCTGTTGTTGAATCTGTTGACAAACGTGTTAAATGTACATTTTCAGGCTATTTTCATGGCCTCATTAAAAACACTGCAAACGCTACAATCTCGTCCGAGCTGCATCTGATCTTAGTGAGTAGTTTTTATTCTGTTTTTCATGGCGGTCAAGTGCCAAATATCCCCCATGTTAAAACTAAGTGGAATATTGCTTTGAATTAAATCCTCAGGAAAATCAGCAAGAGGTAAATGTTAGTTTTTAAAATTATAACCAAGCTAAATTTCAAAGGGAGATTACTGCATGATATTCAATCCCATGGTAGAGTTTTCATATCTATAGCAAAGATTAATCTCAGTGGGAGAAAAGGATTAATTCATACTGAATCTAATATTAGCGTGGTTATAACATTGATGCCACAAGCTTGTAATGTTGTTAATACAGCGCATGATATCGGACGTTATAAGGCACGAGGAAGCATGAACAATACAAGAACGGAGCAAATGTTAAAACAGACCCGCAGACAGACGTACAGTATGTATTGTGCATGAGATCGACTTACACGATTTACAAAGCAGCACAATAAAAGCCTTGAATCAATATTTCACTTTGGCAGCAAGATTTCACTTCTGAGCACCTGCAGCCTCCATAAAGCGCAGGGATCTTTCACATCTGGCATCCCATGTTTTCCCTCTGTACTCAATATGATAATTGCAAGCCAGTAAAATTACTTACGTCACCTCAGTTAACTTTGCTTTTTATATGTGTACCAAGTAGGAAAGCAAATGACCTGTGGTGACTACAAATCCTCAGGGTCACCGGTATTGGAGGATGCCCAATCATGAACTCCTACAAAAAGGTATGGCAGCTAGAAAGTGAAGATGTTGTGCCAAAGTGAAACATCGCTTCATGTCCTGCCAGTTATGTAAAGTCAGGCAGCCCAGCACAGCCTACACTCAGGACAATGAGCTGCATCATGAGCTTCACCTGAAGGGTCGGTGGCGTCACTAGGGCTCGGCTGAATAACTATTACATCGTCACCTGTGGTGAAACAAGATGAAACACTGAGCAAACCCATGGCACTTACCAACAAAGAAAACAACTCACTGCATTGGATAAAAACACGTAAATCAAGCAATATCCCAAGTGAAGTATCCCCTACTTCTTGACTCTTTGGGTCAGATTAAGCCTCCATTAGGCTGCCATACAGTATAAGGCAGAGATGTGACCAAGTCAACTTTGCTTGAGCAAGTCAGTCTCAAGTCTTGAGGTACAAGTCTCAGGTCAAGTCCGAAGTCTAAATGTAGATTACCAAGTCAAGTCCAAGTCAAGTCCATGTCATTAATGTCAAGTCTCAAGTCTAAATGTAGAACAGCAAGTCAAGTCAGAACAAATCAAGAGTCCAGTATCAATTTAATATCTTAAAGAAAACTAAATATCTAGGACTTTTCAATGCAATATGGTTTTAATAGGATAAAAACTTGGTAAGAGCATCATGAGTTTGATTTCTATAATCAGTTTCAACTTAATCATAAATTCAATCATTCCATACAAATTCAGAAAACAGAATTTAAATTCAGTCGTCTGCTGGAACAAATCTCATCACTTTCAATCTAAGTCATTTACACAAATATAAGATCTTTTGTCAAGACTTTAGAAACCTTTTCAAGTCATCAAAGTACAAGTCAGAGTCAAGTCCCAAGTCACCAGAACCAAAGTCAAGTCTCAAGTCTTCTCTTCATGCATCAAGTCAAGTCTCAAGCAATTAAAACTGTGACTCGAGTCCAAGTCATGTAGCTCGAGTCCCCACCTCTGGTATCAGGCTTTCTTAGAGAGCCCCCGTCTTGAATATTGGGCCAGGGCAGCAACACTGATTGAGTTCAAGAAATCGCGCTGTATGTGTCCATCTTTGTTCACTTTCCAGCATAATGTTATTCCCAATGTTCATCACAATAAATACTTTTTTATTTAGTTAATGCTGCACTAGGCAGGATTTTACTGTGTAAATCCCATCCCTACTAACTGAGATACTGTAGATTCACCCTGTTTGTCAAAATGAAGTTCTAGTGTCGGGTGTGGACACTTCTCCACTCAAACTAAGAGACAAATCAAAACTTAAGGGTGAAATACAAACTGTCTCCTAAACAGCAGTGAGCAGCGCTCCGTCCAGAGAAAGCTGGACTCTCCAACATTAGATCTTTTTCCTCTCTCGTCTCTTTGGTTTCCTTTAAGCATCACAGACCAGCCAGCTTGGTAAACATGAGTGAGCTGTGTGCACTTTACTTTTGTCACCTTACAGGATTTCTGGGTATTAAAGTTAAATCAAACAGTGACATCTAGCTGCCATTTGGAGCCACCAACATCCAAAGTTGCCTGGTGCAGCTTTAACCTCTTTGTTACATTTAATTTAATATTTCAGCTAAGCAAGTATTCACAAGAACCATCATCTATTATAGAATATTTTTACTGTGCGATCCTGTCGTGATGCTGTAACATGTCGGTTTTGATTTTGATTGGATCAAAACGACGAACTCACTCACCTTCACCGTTCTCAGATCTGATCTGCGCCTCCAGGTCGTCAGGATCCATATAGACGCCGTCTGCCTCGTCCTCGGGAGTCTTGCACCTCCCACAGCAGAAGCAGCAGCAGCAGAAACAGCAGCAGCAGGTGAAAATGCTACAGCACACCACAAGCGTCTGGCACAGGGCAAAGGAAATGAACGTCAGTCAGAATGCACTTTTGTATCTCAAGTTTACCTACTCTTACAAAATATGAAATAGCACAAGGTTACACTAAATGTCAGTACTTTTTAAAGAATAGAATGTAACTTCAGTCCGTGGTTGACAAAGTGATATCACTTTTAGAGACAGGATACTCTACATTTTCATATATTGAATGAGGAACTTCAGGTAACTTCAGAGAACTTCTCAATATCAGTTCTCTTAAATCGTATTTTAGGATCATGATACAAAGCAATATTAGAAGATAATGGGAACAGGCATTTTTGACATTACTTCAGACCAATAGTATTTTCCATTACAGTTTTTTGTTCTTGTTTGTTTGTTCATTTGATAATCAAAAACAATGCACAGCCATCAGTCATGCATTCATTAAAATCATCGAGGATATCACGTGAAGTTCCTAAAACTTATTTCCAATGCGGTCCTCTTTTAAAAGACAAGAAGGCTAAGGCAACATGTCACTGGCTGGCCGAGAGTCGCAGTTCATTCCATAAGAAAACACATCAAATAAAAAATGATAAAAATCAGACATATAAAATGATATTGCTAATTACAATTTACAATATTTACAATTCTTTTTGAGGACACTATTTTATGTCAATTTTAATATATTAGCCTACATCTGCAAATTCCAATCACTGTCTAAAGGCAAAATCTCCATGTTCACAAAATGCTGCACATGTATCATCATCATCATCATCATCAGAGTGAATACAATAAACAACTGGATTTTGCTTTTAACACACATATAAACAGTCATTTGTTCCCGACACACCATCTAAACATAAGCATGCAAACATCCGCTCACTCTCTCCCTCTTTTCAAAAGCTTGGTCTTGAAAACCACTCCAGCCCAGCTCCCAGCATGCCTCTCACCTTGAACCAGCACTTGGACATGAGCGAGTAGTACTTGACGCTCTCGTCCCCAAACTGCTCGGCTATGTAGAGGCCCATGGATCCGTACTCGTTGTAGATCTTCCGCTTGTTCTCATCGCTGAGGATGGAGTTGGCGTTGTTGATCTCCTTAAACTTCTCAGCAGCTTCTGGATTGTCTGGGTTCTTATCGGGGTGATGCTTCAACGCCAGCTTCCTGCAAGCAGATGAGTGAGTGTTTCTGGGAATTGTAGGCAGGCGTAAATCCTGACAACATCCACTGCTGTCAAGTTGTGTCTTATAAAAGCAGGGTTCACTACACCAGTGATTCTCAACCTTTTTCATATCAAGGACCCATAATTTAGTCCACATTAGGGTCACGGACCCTCATTTGATGAGATTTTGTCTCTCGGACTCATATCTGACAATATTTTTATTGTTAGATATGATTTTGTCCAGAATTCCAGGACTATCTTTATTGTAGGCAGAGATAACAGTGAAACTCTGATCAAAATAGTCTTTCATCTACATTCTCTAATTGTGTTCACTTCTTGTAAATGAAATAATGGTGAAGTTCATCAATTCATCAATTTGCTGGGGACTCCTTGGAACCCCCTCAAGGACCCCTGGTGGTCCCCGGACCCCACGTTGAGAACCACTGCACTACACGATACATAAACTTTCCAGGAACAAAGTTATGTTTTAACTCCCTGCAGAAGTGCTTTAAAGGTTTTATGTAAACAGTTAAGCTTCATTAACCTGATTCTTAATATTGTTTAGTATATAAACATACCTGTATGCCTTCTTTATTTCCTCTGCAGATGCTCCCTTCTCCAAGCCGAGGATCTTGTACAAACTGTCCCCCACTGTGGACATTTTGCGCTGAGGTCTGTTCGGGTCTTCCATGTTTTAGGCTTTTGCTGTGACATTAAACAAGCGTGAAAGTAACTAATTACATTTACTCACGTTACTGTAATTGAGTAGCTTTTATGTGTACTTGTACTTTTTTGAGTAAAGTCAGTAATGTTACTTTTCCTTAAGTATGTTTTTGCTGAAGTATTGTACTTCGCTACATTTTAAATCACATCCATTACAGAGTACAGATTTTGGGGCTCTCATCATCAGAAAGTGGACCATCTTAAATTGACAAATTGTGGAGACACTCACAGTGAACGATCAGCCGGCAGAGAACAGAAGAATCTGGCTTTACTTTGTGCACTTTATTGTGTAATTTCCAAATTTCCCAAGTAAAAGAAACCAGTTTGAACTCGGTCCTCTCTTCCTTTTAGAGTTGCGTGGGAAAAATCACATCTAACATCTTTTCTAAAAAGTGACTCAGTAACTTTTACTACTCTTACTTACCGTTCATTTTACTTCTACTTCAGTAAAATATCAGCAAAGTAACAGTACTTCTACTTGAGTACGACATTTTAGTACTCTTTCCACCACTGATATTAATTATTGGCTACAGCAGCCTGTATAGTCAAACTACTAATGCAAGTTTGAGGCTAAATCAAAGAGTAATGTTAACTAAAAGAGAACAAACAGTAAAGTTAAGTCAAATGGGAGGAAACGAGAGTTAACGTTAACAACAGAGTACAGATTTGTAAGTTTTCGTCCATTCTTCTGTTCTGAAACAATTGTATTTACCTCAAACGATTTAACTGTTGATGAGTTAATTTGTTATTGTTCTGGACACTTTGACTACACTAGTCAAACATTACAGAGTCGTTCCACAACATATTAGCTACTTAGCCGGGATGCATGAGGAGGAAGTCTGACATTGACGTTACAAGTTAAAAGTTAGATCTTATACATACTGGATAGATAAATGTGGTTGGCAGAATCATAGACTTCGAAACTTGTCTGCTGGTTGTCTTAACGTTTGTCGCATGATCTGAAGCTGGCACAAGGTTTATCTGTTAAATTACTCTCACGACCGAAGAAAATGTTCACTTGCTCAAATCAGGGTAGAGAATGCAGGAAGTTTCAGAAAAGGAAGAGAAGAAGAAATCCTGTTTCGTCACTGGTAAATCTGGTGTGCGCGCTGCTGCGTTCAAAGGCCGCAGGCGAGGCGACGCATAACTCCAATAAAAACTGCACGAACATATAATATACATTACAAAAGTAGGTATACATTTTAATATATATTATTAATGCTCGGTGTATTATTCAATATTTTTCCTGTTTCCAGTTACACCTATTATTTTCAGACTATTGAATGTTGAATTATTTTGTAAAAAGGACTAAATAAGTTAGTCACACTGAAATGAAAAATGACCTTTTCTCATTTTTAGCTCATTCTATCATACCATACACCTATTTGACAATTTTTGCGCCTTCAAAAAATGACAAAAAATAATAATTTTATTGTATTTTTATATCAAAATCTCATTACGTTTACTTCCTGGAAAACAGAAAATATTTAGTGCTGACTTCATTGTGTACCAGGAGGTGTAAATAAAATTTACAACCAATAAAACCATCAGATTTTTTGAACATGAAATAAAACCTTCTCTTTCTAACTGATATCCCATTGGTTTACACTTTTGAATGATCCCTCCCAGTATTATGTCCCGACCCAACATCCTGTTTCAACAGGAAATATATCACACTAAGAAAGCAAGATGCTCTCAAAATGATACAGATTTGTTTTTCATTATTATTAAAAATTGTATACCTACTTTTGAAACACCGAGAAGTAACAGTGAAGTTGTCTAATATGACATGGCAGAAGAAAAGGCAGTGTAAAGTAATCTTCGGACAGTTTTATTTCATAAATTGTAACAATTTGCATGGTGCATATTTAAAATCATGCTCCATACTTGTGTGAGACATACTCTTCTAATACCACAGTGTATTGTAAGGCCATGTTACCTCCTGGAAGACACCTTAAAATAATAAATCAGTGATCAATCCAGTGATTAGGCTACATTTCTGTAAATATCAGTGAAGCTGTTAAATCACTGAGTTTCATGACTCTGTGGGATCACATTAATGACAATCTTCCCCATGTTTCTGTTGGCCTGCATGTACTGATGAGCTTCTGATGCGGTCCAGGCTGAATGTGCTGTCAACCAGCGGCCTCAGGGAGGCAGGCTGGGCCGAGAAGAGCGGCAAGACTCACTGTGACAAATCCCTCACCAGGTCCGCTTTATACCGTGAGGGGAAGATGCAAAGCGAGGATGAGTTTCAGGATAGCCGAGTGACAAAAATGTAAATACAAGAAATGTGTCGAAATGAACATGCAAATTTTGCCACATTTCAAAGAATGAGGCATAGAGTGAGCAGGGAAAGATGGAATTGTTGACATGAGTCAGCGTGTTTGCATGCAAACATGGCAAAGAATACTTACAGTTTTAAGAAGACACTCAAGAGTGAAATGATGAAATTGACCATGTAAACTTTGATTTTATTTAATTGCTATTATTGCTATTATTTTATATTTTTAAATAATACTTTCATCACTGGATTTAGTTTGAATTAATTTGTTTCCTTTACCACTTTTTTTTATTACTATTGTTATTTTCAGCATTCTGTTATCACTGATTATTTGTATTGTATTGCTTTTTTTGTGAGGACCCCAGGAAGACTAGCTGTCATTAATTTGGCAGATAATTGAGATCCTAATAAAACAATAAACAACAATAAACAATACAGATGAAGAAACAGCTGCTGTATGCTTCTGTATTGCTCTTGACGTCTCACCTGAAGGCTGCTGAGCAGGCGGCCTCGCTTGGACAGCAGCCTGCCCAGCAGATCTCCCTCCACTCTCTAGTCTCTTTCCCCCCATGGTGCCGTACAGCACCCACCTGCCATCGGTGGCTAAGCAGCTCAGATTCTTCTCCCAGGCGCTCCCACCAATGCAGTCAAGGATGACGTTCGCTCCCCTGCCTGTGAAGAGACAGCAGAGTTATTCAGCTGAAGTGAAATTAAAGCAAGAGACTGTCCTTCAACAAGGGAACCTGCGTTCAAGCCCCAATGTCAGCAAGCATCCGCCCTGCTGATGTCTCCATGGGCAAGACACTGAGTCCCTACCAGCTCCAGGGGGCGCTGTTCTGTAGCTGGCTCTGACCTTTGACCTCCCTGTGGAGGGAGCAGGCATAGACAGACTTTCCCAACAGGAATCGATAAAGCATCATTTGTTATCATTAAAGGGGTCACAGTAGTGAAGTGAAGTCATGGCCACTTTGCACCAAAGTTCGCCAAAAAAAATACAAGGAGTATCACTTTATAAGAAAATATTCATGCATTGCAAATGTCAGGAGTAAGGAGTTGAGCTGTCTTATGTTCTTACAGCCACACACCTTCAAAATCACAAACTCTCTCTGCAAAGTCTTCCTCTTTGTAGTTAAACCCGGCGGATGCTCCCAGTCTCTCAGCCATCTTCAGTTTCTCTGCGCACCAGCACTGCCTCGCCATCCTTCACCTGAGCTGCGGAGGAGAAGACGCATCATCCCCACCGTCAGTTGCGTGATGGGTGATGGGTCAATCAGTGGCTCACTTCAGCTTCTTATGAGCATGCTCAGAAGGCGATTTGAAAGTGAGGATGGCATGTCTCTTGTTAACAAGACATGTAGAATATAATCTTGTCCCCATGTTAATTATAGAAAAGGGAAAAATAACAGAAAACAATACTTTGTTTGCATTTAACCTGCTTGGAATACCAGATGGGTAGAGACTGTCATACAGAACAAAATAATGAGCACCAGAAAGTTCTCCTTTTTCTTTCTTTTGCTTTACTTTTCTGTGAATGACAACTAACATTACACTACACTACCAGTCAAAAGTTTGGACATTTCTCTTTATTTTTACTATTTTCCACATTTTAGAATAATAGTAAAGACATCAAAACTATGAAATAACACAAATGGAATTATGCAGAGACCAAAAAAAGTGTTAAACAAATCAAAACTATCTTATATTTTATATTATTTAAAGTAGCTGCCCTTTGCCTTGATGGAAAGGCAAAGGCTTTGGAAAGAAATTCATACATAGGCCTCAACTTCACTATTTATATTTGTCTAAGAAACACATTTCAAGCATTTAAGTGTAAGGCTTTAGATGAAAATGGCTTTAAGATAATGAAAAACGTAGTACATTCAATCAGGTGTGTCCAAACCTTTGACTGGTAGTGTACTTGAATTGTCCTGATGCTCTTCCATTTATGTAAGGTGGTTGCCAACACAATTTGGTGTGCATACGCATGGCTTTTTAAGGTGTCAATGCTAATCCCCTGCTGAAATATGAGTATTTTATGATAAATACCGAGCACAGTGGCTATACCTATGAGACGCAACAGCTGATATGCAGTGAGCCAAGCCTCTGGGGTTGCAGCCGCCTGGCAGAGAGTGAGCTGAGGGGAAACGGGCGTATCATCCTCCACAGAGCAAAGGCCATGACCCGGTCGCCCGGCTTCCAGCCTCCTCTCACCCCCGGGCCGACGGCAGCCACCCTACCCGCTACCTCCCTGGGGGCGGAGGGTAAAGGCCTTGCCTCTATGGAAAACAGAAAATAAGTATTGTTCAATAAAGTTCATATACGCTGTGTGTAGGGATGGGACGATATGTTTATTTTACGAAACGATATGATTCGATTCGCGAAATGGGGTTCACAATTCAATACAACCACGATACGATGGAATAAATAAAAGTTCACTGACAACAAAGTATGACTGTGCAGAATTATTTTTCTCTGAGCCACAAATCTTTCTAGCAATGGCATTGGCTTGCTAGAATGTAAACAACAATTTAAATATGTCATTACAAAGTGCAAATAATATAATTTGGATGGTGATCTTGTGAAACTGTGTGAAACTGTGATGGACAAGCCGTCTCATTTGTGATTACTACAGCTGAATAAAATGGAGCAAAAATCACAATTCATTTTTCTGCCCCACGATATGTATTGTCACATTTTCGTATTGCAATATATTGAATTTCGATATATCGTCCCATCCCTAGTTGTGTGTCGGAATCAGAATCAGAATCACTTTATTCGCCAAGTACAATAAATGTACATGAGCTTGTCTTGGTACATAATGAACAATTCAGAGACAACAGCCCATCACATTTAAAGGGGGACAGCACTGGACCCCAGTAATGTATCACTGTATCCTACCTGAAATATGTCGGCTGCCGCATGAACTTTAATTAGGACTTCTCCATCTTTAGGTTGAGGTCTGGGGACAGTCTGCAGTAGCATGTTTTCTGGACCTCCTGGTACATCAACACACACTGCCAGCATCATCTTGACGAACTAAAGCAGCAGCTGGACTACAGCAGGGCCACAAAATAAAGTAAATCGTATTTGTTATTGTGAAATTAAGGTGTCATGATTTGGTTACAGTGATGTATTTTCACCTCTTTGATATGCCAACAGTGAATGCTTGAAGACTAATTTTAGGCTTAAAGTAATAATCTGTGACATTTCCATATAAATTAGTTCCCATCTTGCCGCTCTCTGATGCTGATTAATGTAACACAATGGTGATTCAGCTCATTTCCAGTTCATGAATGCTCTTTCATTTGCTATTCAAATACCTGGCGTTGGGCAATCCCCTGCTGCACAGTAAGTGATGTGCTTTGCATTCATGGAAACAACAGCAGTTTGTTTTGGAAAACTTCATCAACATAAAAAAAGCACAAAATATGTCACCAAACCAAAAAAAGGAGAGAGGGTGGGTGCTTTTAGTGAGGCATCTGCCGTTCCTGTATTTGCTGCCAATCCGCTCCAGTGGCACTTTGGAAAAGAGCTGGCACCATTCTGGCATAAACCGTCAGATTGAATATGTAAATCACACAGATACACACATTTTTTTTATTACGCATTTTCATACACAAAGGCCTATTTGTATTAATTTTGCATTCTCACAACACATTCGAAGAAAGAAAAAATACACACGGATTGATGTTGAAGAGCATAAATTTGGTTCTTACTAATTTGCTATGTTGCACTTTCATTAGGCTATATTCTACTTTAATAAAAACATTTTTTTACATTGTTTGATGACAGCTGTTTTTTGTAAATCTAAGTGATATTTTTTGTTTTGTTTAGTTTTTAAGTACCTTTGTTGATAGAGGTAGATATATGAGACAGATCTATCTATCTATCTGGTTACGTCATGATTGTTTTTTTTTGGGGGGGGGGGGGATCAGAGCAGCAGATACAGTTTCGACAACACTCATTATGTAAAATATGTCCAAGTACTGAAAGAGAACTTACCAGCTGAATGCAAATAAGTCACTGTCTTATCCAGTTTCAGACAATTGCATGTCTTTATATAAAGCGATGCTGGCCCCGATAACTTTACTGATTTACCAGTCTGACAAGGCAGGAGGCTTGGAATTACCAGAGGACAGATTTTCTGTTAAAGGGATATTGCACCACAATTTGTAGTGTTTGCTTGTGAAAATCATGGTCATTGCCAGGAAGTCCCAGTGAAGGTTTTTGAAGACATCCTGAAATTGAATCTCTCTAAAGTTGTAAAAGAATGTGACAATGCACAAAGACCAACAGCACACTTGTAATTACCACCAAACCACACTGGCATTCAAACACAATAGGCTATTACATTACACATATTTAGACAGACACAGCAGCAAACACGTCTCTACAGCTCTGATGCCTCTGGGGGAAGGTGCATATCAGGTAAGAACATCCAATGATTTAATTTGAAAGGGTAATTTAACTGGAATAGCAAACTAAAAATAGGACAGACCTGGATAGTGAATTTGACTGAACACCCTTTCCTTCAACAGCCTCTAAACATAATGGATCAAAGCTACAGAAGACCTAGGTGTGGGCTGCAAAAACACTTGAGGCTGATGAACCACAAAGAGGACGTAGATCTCCAGCGTAAACTGCATCTTTTGGAAATAGAGTACAAGTACACTCGCAAAATGCTGCAGCAGAGAAGAGACTCGCTGATGTCGGAGCACAGAAGAGTACTGATGTTAAAAACGTGTGAACCGAAAGCCACAGTCAACAAAAATATGAAAGAGATAGCTGAGCACAAAAAAGCTGAGACTGACTTCAGGGGGATTCGCACGTCTGACGGCAGGAGATTTCATTCCAGTAAATCCCAAAACCATAACAGAGGATCTGAGCTACAGGGAGAAAGGCGGACTACATCAGCGCCACCAGCATCAGTCAAACCCACGGGCAGCGTCCAGTGGAGCCTCTCTCTCATGCAGCTGAAAAATATTGCAACTATTGACTCGATATCAAAAAGAGAACTGGCCAGCCAACAGCAGCGTGCCAGAGAGGAAATGGAGAGGCTCAAATCTTTTCAGAGGGAAGCTTCACACCAGAGGGTCAAAGCTTTCATCGAAAAGCTCAACGACACTCACAAAGTAGAATTACTTATGCAATCTCCATAGAGAAACCTGATAGTTTGGAGTTGGTGACACAACTGTGTTTCCTAGGGACAGTTTTGCAAACACGACTTAGAAAGAGTTTGCAAAATAAAGAAAAAGAAATAGATTAACAGATAGTGTTTTATTATTAATAATGAGAATAAAGTATGTACATTATTTTTTTTTATATAAGATGTAACAACAACGCTCAGTTTTGTACATATATGATGCATCATGTCCAATGAAATTAAACAATATTCTCCATCTTCCTCATGGTTACCAAGGCTTTGTGCACAGGAGTCTCCCTCAGCAGGGTGACATTTTTCTTCCATTGTGGAGAACCAGGAAGCTCCTTGTCTGCAAAAACAGCGCACATAGAAACAATTAATTTTTAATTAATACAAAGAAAATTAAGTTACAGGAGCCTATGCCTTTTGGCGTTGTTGTATTTTCTAGTTATCCATATATCTCAACTGATAAACTTATGTAGCAGCTAATTTAATAACTGACAAATAATGTAATAACTTGTCAGAATGTAATAAAATGAGTTGAAAATGTAATAAAACCTGTTATTGTAATAAATTCCTGGATAATGGATAAAATCTTATTATCACATTAAACTGGCATTAGACTTCATAAAGGGTGTAACATATTTTTAACTCATAATGTAATTATACTATTGACTAATAATATGACCGACTCGTAGGAATAATAAGAATGTAACAACTACACTTACTACATTACTAAACAATACTATTATATTAATATCCAGGAATTTGTCAAATTAACAAGTTTTATTACATTTTTCGACCCATTTAGAGGAACATTTTATTTCATTTTTATGCATTACTACATTATCAGCTGCTACAACTTGCTTAACCATAATCAATAATAACTACAGTACAAATAAAGGTGGTGGTTGACTGGCTTTACATATGTGAGTCTGAGTCTATGAGAGTTATGTTTATGTTTATAATGTATGTAAATAGTTAAGTAAAAGAGATTTATATATTGAGTTATGATGGATTAGAGCTCAAAATGGCACAGTCCCAGTGCAAAAGTCTGTTTTATTCTCCATTTTCTGGCATTGGCTACATCGTTGTATCTACAATACATGATTTTTAGGGTAAGACATCTCTTTTATTACAGATTATATATGCTACTGTGGCATAGCCCGCTGTTTGAGCTGGTAAACCGTCCTACAGCATATCAGTCCTACCTTCACATTCAATGCTGACCCGTGTGGGAAGGCATCTGGCGTGGTCGGTGTAGTCCAGCGTGCAGAGAACAGCAGTCTTCTCCCTCGGCACAGTGAACATCAGCACCAGTATGGAACACAACGCATTGCTCTCCATCACTTCAACAGACTTATGGAGCTCCTGTGAACAAACCAAAGGACAGGGCCAGTGTGTTATTCTTCCTGAACAAACAGCACACATACTATCCTGCTATTACTATCATAATAGTTTCACTTCTTATGAGAAATTATCACACATTTGAAATGGTACACCCAGACCAAATCAGTGGCCAGCAGTGTAGTCAAAAAGTTACAGGTACACAGAAGATACCCACATCCTCCACTGGTCATAATACAGTCAGACTTCCTACACATTTACAATTTCAAGTGTGCTTGTGTACTTTTTCAGTGTGTAACAAGTAACATTTTACTGATCCATAGAACAAAATAACCATCTGTGGGGGGTTAATAGGGTTGTTGACCAATACCAGTGATTCAACAATTGGCCAGATGCTGAGATTTCTGGTTTTAAAACTCACTGTCCAACCCAAACTCTCCATTTTGGAACAAAAACTCTCCATCCATTGGAAGTTAATGACACTCTAAATGAATGCCACTTTAACTTTACCAACAATTACCACAATTTGTGAAATGACAGCTGACCTACAGCTACACAAAATGTATAATCAAATGTGTATTTTGACTGAACAATAATATTTTTCTCTTCTTTTTTGCACAAATTTTACATTTTTCAAGACCTGCAAATCATCAATTTTCCTTTACATACTTTTCAAGGCTTTCTAGGCTTGTGTAGGAGCCACCTATAAGCCTAATTACCACTGCCTTATCGGAAGGTGGGGGTCACAGTACACCCAACTCCTCAACTACTGCTGTACCCCTGTCAGGGACCTTGTAAAATATTATTCAACTGCAAAAAACAAAGCCATGGCACCTTAACAAGCTTCAACTGTTGCTTGCGACCGGCAAAGGCATTGAGATGCTGGCTCAGGGCGTCCAGAAAAGCCCTAATGTCTGTCTGCATGTTGCTCTGTTCAGCGAGGCTGTTCAGGGGGATGAACAGGGGAATGTTATGGCGGCTGATCCTCAGCGTCGCCGTCAGGTCTATCTCCAGGTTGTAGGTGTCCAAGTAGACGCCCTCGTAGGCAGTGGCCAGTGAGACGCACACTCCTTTGCCTTGACGAGTCTTTATAATGTCGTACCCACCTAGGGACATCAGCGAATGAAAGAGAGGGAGGCAGGGAAAAGAGAGAGAGAAAGAAAAATTGAGAAATATAACCAAGTATGTATGAAAAGAACCTAGAAACAAGCAAAGTGATAACTATCTGGTGAAATGCCTCATTGTCAAATATATGATACATAATAAATAAGTGAATTAAATGAATAAACAAATAAATAAAATGGTTGGCAGTCAATACCAATGAGGTGATGAGCATGCAAAAGGTCTTTCAGTTGTATGTGTCTAGCCATCAACCGTAACAGCTGTGAGTTCTCTGAGCCATCATCCATTTCCTCCTCCTCTTCATGTGTATTTTGGTCCATAGAAGTCCTCAGTTTCTGGAGACACTGTGGCATAGAGGGGTAACAAGCATAGACAAAAACAGCCTCACCATCACTGCTTCAAACAACCAGGAAACATCATTTGTACATTTGATCATCATCATGAAATAAATGACAAATGTTCTTACTGTGTGAGCTTCTATGTTTGCCTTCAGTTGGTCTCTTTGAATGACGAGTGCCTTCATGGTTGCCTTCAGCTCCTTCAGTCGATTCTGCTGCTGAGGAGGTTTGGCGTTTCGGTTCCTCGCTTGCACTTCCAGCAGGCTCAGATGACTCAAAACACCTGGGGATAAAATACTTCTATCAAACCACAGATCACAGCAATAACCAACGGCAGCAGACTGACTGACTAAGCTGGCTAACGTTAACTTACATACTGTACGGTACCAACGCAGCTAGCTTTAGCTAACGGTTCCAACGGTTCCAACAAACTTTACAAGCTAACAGTTTGTGTAAGCTGGCTAGCCACGGGCAAAATCACCTTTCGTAGACTCTCCCTCCATGGTTTGAGAGTCACTTTCTTTATTTCGTGTCTGATACTGAGCCAGTGAGGTGAAAAGTTCCGCTATCGTGAATTTATTTTAATTTTGGCGGCTGCTGCAACGTCATTCGTGACGCTAAAGCTTCAACCCCGGAAGCAAAATCAAAACAACGCTGATCACATGGAGCCAGCGACCAAGCTTAGCCAACTGGTATTGGCTACATCGTGTATGGATCTGGACACAACAGGCGATGAGAAAATAGATAAAAGTTGATCGGATAGAAAAAGCATTCATATTATTGTCTGACGTTATTGTTTTCTTGTCGTCAGGATCACCAAACTAGTTTTTTTTAACGTGGCGCTCTTGAACGCGACCCAGTCAGCATGGTGCCAGTGACAGCCCCACTCACCTCGCTGACATGAGCGGTTAGTAAAGGTGAGGCTTCCTTATGAGTTTCCTCGCTCAGATCTTACTCACTACTCTAATCAGACCTCTTTCGGGCATGTTACATTGTTTTGTCCAAGTTTATTTTTTGTTAAAGGTAATGTGTTTTTTCCTTAATGAAGTAAGTAAGCTGTGTTGTCTAAGATTTGAGGTCACAGAGTGCACAGTAACATTTCCTACGCAGCTCACATTTGACTAACAGCATTAATACTGTGTGTTATACTGCTGTGCAACCGAACGAAAAATCACTGTAATATTCCTATAATATTCTCATAGTGACTTATAGTGTGGCTATGGTACTCAACAGTTAGTTTAAAGTGACCTTGCTGTACTTCATAGTATTTTGTCTCCTGCGGTGTCCCCAGGGGAATGTGGTATTTGCATAGTATCCTAAACGTATTATAGGATTAACAGATATTTTCCATACAGAGCAATAACGGCACAATAAGCGAATTTGAGAAAAGTGACTTCAAAACTTCCTGTCACTCAGAAACTATTGCTGGCAGCATTTATGGGTCTTATGGTTTTGAAATCTAAATCCAATCACGGCCTTTGACCTTAAAAACACACAGAAAGTAGTTGCTGTTTGTCTTTGCAGGGCAGCATGCACAAAGGCAGCAGGTGGCAGATTATATTGGAGAGCCTCCCTCTGTGCTTTTCCAAACCAGTTATTATTTTTGGATCACCACAAGCAGGGTAAAGTTGACAGAGGGGTTGTGTGACCTCGGTCTCTTATTCCAAAGATTGGAGCTTAATGTCTCATGCAATAATGTTTTTTCTGCAGCAAACCTTCAGGTTCAGATGACGGTAACGCAGTGATCTGATCTTTCTGGGAAGGAATGGACTCTGTAATAGCTGCTCAACTGGATGATGAGGGTATGTAGGGTGTGCAGGTTTGTTTTTGATACCGGTTGGTTGCAGTGATTTAGTTGTGATTGTGTTATAAAAAAGGCTAGATGTAGACTTATATAGCAGGCTGCAGCTTTTGGTGTGTGTGTGACGTATATGTCCGCAAAACATGCTCTCTCACGCACAGATATTTAATCAGTGTTTTCCTTGTTCAAGGCTGCATGGATCTCCTGACGGATGGGTGTGGACAAAGACACTTCTGATTCCTCTAAGCTGTGTAACTGGAGGAGAACTCGACTTTCTCCAACCGCAGCCAGCACTTGGAGACTATCAAGATGGACCCATCTGTCCAGAAGCACTTCACTGTTGTCGACTATGTAATATTTGCCATCCTGTTGGCCGCCTCCATGAGCATAGGGGTGTACTACGCGGTTTCGGGTGGCCGTCAGCGCACGACGCAGGAGTTCCTGATGGCGGACAGGAGCATGCGCTGTCTTCCTGTTTCCCTGTCGCTCATCGCCTCATTCCAGTCGGCTGTGGCCATCATAGGAGTTCCGGCAGAAATCTACACCCACGGTACTCAGTACTGGTTCATTGGCTGTGCCTATATTCTGGGCCTCCTCATTCCAGCCCGTGTTTTCATTCCAGTGTTGTACAGACTGCATCTCTCCAGTGCTTACCAGGTACGCCTGTGCTGATTTTTTGTGGCTGTCACTGCTTTGAATGAATGAGAAAGTATTTGGCTTCTGCATCTCCTTCAGATTTCACGTTGATGTGTTTCACAGTATCTTGAGCTGCGCTTCAGCAAAGCAGTGCGCATCTGTGGAACTCTGACCTTCATCTTTCAGATGGTGGGTGCTACACTAGACATAATAAAGCATTCAAATATAGTAAATACATCTATTATTTATTACCTTCATGTTTCTAGAAAGACTGATTTGTTTTATTGTGCCACAGGTTATCTATATGGGAATCTGTGTGTACACTCCTGCCTTTGCACTCAATGCAGGTATTCAAATTTCATATTTTGCATAGGCTCAGTAAATTTGAGTAGACAAGGTTTTGTTCAGTGTGTTTCTCTGTTTTCTATTTAGTTACAGGATTTAAATTATGGGCAGCAGTCTTGGCCACTGGACTAGTGTGCACATTGTATACAACTATGGTAAGTTATTTGGAATTATTTTCATAGTTCATACACTACATTTTTATTTAGTTATTTGAAAACTGAAACTATCATCATCACCACACACTCTGCCTCATCCAGACTGCAGTCACATCCATTCTCCCACTGCTTTAACTTCTCATCAGTCTCTTGGTATCAGATGTGTTTTTTTAGCATCCTATCACTCCCAACTCACATCAGTCTTCAGGGCCTTAGGGTGACTTCACCCTACTGCATGCAAGTCAAACTATTCTGCAAAAATGCAGCACTCATGATCCCATGGAATTACATTTCCAGATGGAAAGCTCTAACTTAATGGGAAATCGATCTGATAGATGTTAAATCTTCAAGGAGTTTTGAAAAATCTTGCAAAATGATTGATAGCACAAAATCTAAATGAGCTGTGGTACTTTTTACAGCATAGTGGCTACCTTTAGTCCTGGGTTATTACAGATATAGATTTTAGTAATGATTTTTACTTTACTTTATTTTCTGGAAGCCCTTCTGTTCTGTCAGATTCATCCCTGTGTGTTTTGTGTGTTGTGGACAGGGTGGGCTGAAGGCCGTTATCTGGACGGACGTCTTCCAGACTGTGGTGATGTTCACGGGACAGCTGGCTGTCATAGTGGTGGGAATACAGCAGACCGGAGGAGTGTCTGAGGTCTGGAGCAAAGTCTGGGAAGGGAGCCGCATCTCCGGCCTTGAGTGAGTCCAGAGTCCGTGTGTGGAAGACAAACATTAGGGCAAACATAATCATGTTTCACAATAGTAAAAAGTTAAACTGTGTATTTTGTATCAAATCACTGGAAATTCCTCTCATATATATACTCTCTATATTAGTACTGTGTGAAGTATTACATCGTATTGAATCACATCGTATCGAATCACACTGTAGCATGACCTATAGTATTGGTATTTTATCATGAGTTCCTCACCAACATCCAGACATTATTTTCTGCCATTTTGAGAGAGGTTTTTGTGGCACCCTGTTGCTTTTACAGTGAATCAATGCAGGACTGGACACTAAACCTCCCTTTAGACCTGCCATACTCTACGCCAGTGATTCTCAACCATGAGCCGTCGAGGCCCAAGAGTCTGCAGGTTTTTATTCCGATCAAACACTACAGCAGCCGACGTCACTGACTAACACACCTGCAACCAGAGAGAGGGAACTAATCAGCGAAACCAGCTGCTGTAGTGTTTAGCTGTAATGAAATCCTGCAGACTCTTGGGTGCCATGCTCCTCGAATGATAGATAGAATAGATATTATAAGATAAGATAGATAAGATATACTTTAATTGTCGCCTTAGGGACATTTGTCTTGGACTCTGTGCTGTAGTTCCACAGTGTGCAACATAGCGAAACAAACATAAAAAAAAAAAAAGATTGAATAGTGAGTGATGTATGTAGAGTGATACAGTATGTGTAATCCAAGTTGTCAGTATTTCTTTACACCAACGTTTTGACAAATTCCTGTACATCTATCAAGGTCCCCACGGGTCCTTGAAATCCTTGAAAGTTTGTGAATTTGAGAAAAAAAAATCCAAATCAAATTCAAAAACTTTTTGAAAATAGACATAAATAGACATGGGTCATTGAAAGTGCTTGAATTTAGAGAAGTTGTTGAGAAGTGTTTACACATTCAAGCCTCTCTCTTTTTAATTGTTGTCTGTGAGCTTCTGTAAAGCCTGCTAGTTCTCATTATAAAAATTCTCAGTGTTATAACAGTAATTAACCTTGATCCGTGTCTCAAACTATGCCATGTTGGGTCCTTGAATTTGAGGGAATTGGGCCTGGAAAGTCCTTGAAAAGTCCTTTGATGTTTAAGAAGGTGTGGGAACCCTGATCTATTTAACTTAGTAATTAAAGTGATTCTAATTCTGCTTCTGATAGATTGTATGTCTGTTCTAGGTCTGTTGTTCTAAAGTGTTAAAGTTTAGTCTTTGTCTCTCAGCCTAAACCCAGATCCTACAGAGAGACACACCTTCTGGACCCTGGGGGTGGGCGGAGTCTTCCTCATGCTGTCTCTGTACGGAGTGAACCAGGCCCAGGTGCAGCGATACCTCAGCGCCCGCTCAGAGAAAGACGCCGTCAGGTACTGCAAGATGCCCGCTAAACTGCAGGAGGTTCTCAGATTGTGTATAAAGCTTTCCAGAAGGGGTGAACGGGGTAAAATGAACCACTTTTTGCATTTTGTGCTGCTACGGCAAAATGTGTATTTATTTCAAACAGTAATTGCTGTGTATCGTAAAATTATGGTTTTTGGAACATTGAAACAGTTTCTGTAGCTAATATAGTTTTAGAAGTGTGACGCATAAAAAAAAAAAGGTGGTCTTTTGGCTCAACTTATCCCACAGTGGGGGTACGTTGAGCATAAGGTAAGGTAAGCATGAGAGCGTAAGTGATAGTTTCTCTTAGTTTAAAAAGGATAACAGCACAAGTTGGTTTAACACAACTGTCAACACAGTGTGTGTGTGTGTGTGTGTGCGTGTGTGTAGGTGTGTGTGTGTGTAGTGGTCAGATCAACTTTCCCTCAAACACTTCCTTCACTGCTCTTTTTAGATCATCCAATGAGGCTGAACCTCTGTTTTGCATCTGTAGTTTAGTGGCATAATGATATCTGCTCTGTAATATTAGAAACTACCACTTGAGCATATATATGTGTTTAAAACTACATTTTAAAACAATATAGCTGGTCCCGTGGCTGAACTTGCCCCAAATCTAGTGGCACATTTTACCCCACAGCCACCATTTTGACTAAACTGCTTCACACAGCCACTGAGGACTACAGTTATGCTAAGTTTATGATCTCATATTGTATCTTATGAAGCCTTAAAATAATATAAAGCTTCAAAGCTGCAAATCTTTTCCATATTATTACCAGTCAGTAAAGTCTTGCAGCTATATTACTATTCTTGTCTTTATGCCTTCCTATGAGCACAATGTAAACTTTGCTTTTAGATAAGCACAATATAAATATGTCAGAAGACTTGAGGAAGGGATTGATATATAATGCATGCTGCTCTTACAGTAGATCCGCAACATTTTCATATGAACGAATGTTTGTTTTGCAACTCTATTGCCAGTTGATATTACACAATAGTGATTCAACGTACTGGCAGTTCATAAAAGCTTTTATATTTGCTCTTCAAAACACCTGGCGGTCATTTCACAAAACAGGATGAGCAAGTCAGACAGATAACTTTAAAACGTGATATCAAGTGTCTTCTGAAATTTTGTTTATTATTGTCAGTTACCAACATGCACGGCTGAGTCATCTTCCTAAACCTGATATTCAAATTTCATTTTACAGATTCAAATCAGTATCATACAGTATGTAACACATTCCTGATTTGTGAAATAACCGCCTGCTCTCTGGTAGCTCTTTCCAGGGAAAAATCGAATTGATGAGTGTGTTTTTTTCCTGGAAGCAGCAACAGCGGTTTGTTTGGAATAAATACTGTAGAAGAAGAACTGGTAAAATCCAAGGAGAAAGACGTCACAGTACTGGACACACAGTTTGATTGACAGGTGATCTCTGGGATGTGCAGTGCAGAAACACCACAGCAATGAGCGCTGAGCACCAAAGATGGAGACCACATATAAGAGGAACTTGCGGATTACCACTTTAACTGCTGTTTCTTTTTCTGTCTCTCTCGCCGCAGGTCTTGCTACATGGCGTTTCCCTCGCTGCAGTTGGCTCTGGCGCTCAGCTGTGTGATGGGACTGGTCATGTTTGCGCGGTACTGTGGCGAGGACCACTCCGACAAGCTGGGCACCTCTTCAGGAGACGCGGTTAGTGGGGATGCTTCTTCCCGTTTCAGTGTCAAAAACCACTGAATAGTATAGATAAGAATGGCGTGATGTTTTCATTTGCCCCGCTCTATTTCTACGGGCAAAACAAAAAAATCAACACTTTCTGTGGCAGCTTTTTCTGTGCTCTTAAAATGTATGTGAAATGTAGTATATGGTGTAAATAATTTGTTGTTACCTTTTCACAGAACTGCATTATCATTAAAATGTTTATTTGAAGTCACAAAATGCTAACAAGCCAGCAAACTTCCGTAAAAACTTCTGTTCAAGAGAGGAGTCATGTTAGCATTTTGAGACTTTAAGAAAAAACATTTAAATGGTCATGCTGTTGTTTGACAACCGTGAAAAGGTAACGACAAATTATTTACACCATATACAGTAGATTTCATGTTAATTATTAGAACACAGAATATGTTGATTTATTCTTTTGCTCATAGAAATTGAATGGGGTTTCGCACTTGTACCGCACTTTGCAGGACGTGGCCTTTTTGCCATTCTTATCTATGTTTCATGTGCTGGGAATCAGGGATATGGTTTTTCTTTTTTCAGGGATTTCTTCTGTTTTTCCTATGTGTACGGGAGATTACTGGTTTCCTACTAATTTTTCCTGCTTTCCTGATCCTTAAGGATTAGTGTGAAGTATTAGACTCATGTTTATGCAGAGCTATGTAAAGACTCCTGACTCTCCACAGACCCACAGTAGAACTAAGATGCTGTTATGTCATCATGTTCAGTTACCATAGTGACAGCACGAGTAGATGCACACTTATATATAGTATGTATTTATTTATTTATATTATAGTATGTCCTTCCAGCATGTACTGTATGTACTGTATACTGCTGACTTTGGACTGGATGCTTGGTTTTCACATTGTCAAAGAGTTGTATTTTTGTTTAATTTTTCCATGGCTATTAAAAATGTTGCAACAACAGAAGTTAAAGTTGAAGCAAAGTGTGTATGTATTGTCCGTGTTTTCCACAGATGGTGTTGTACTTTGTGATGGATATGCTGCAAGGTCTTCCTGGACTGCCTGGACTTTTTGTTGCTTGTTTATTCAGTGCAGCTCTCAGGTATGGGACTTTCCTCAGTGTTAATCTGAAAGAATTACGTGAAGTTTTGTATTGAACCTAACACTAATACTTGGCTCACAATGTGCGTTCATGTGCTGGTGGGAAAGTCCGACATCCAGCGTTGCATTCATGTTACTTTGTCGGAAAATCAAACCCGGAAGACGTACAATAAACAAACACTGACATCCTGCAGCTTAACAAGTTAATAATATGTGTGTGTTTTCTTACTGTTGAGTTACACAAAATTGATTTTATCGGCTTGTTAAGAAGGTTAAAGGTCACCATTGCATCATAACTCAGAAACTCGGGTGGCAAAATTTTCGCTGAGTTTCCAACTTAATCATCCGACTTTGAAGTTGAAATTCATGTGAAATTTCCAACTAGCGGAAATTTGCTTTTCCGATATATCCGATAGCACATAAATGCACGAATACACTGTAAATACACAGCGTATAGTAACAATGCTGCCTTCTATGGCACAGAGCGGCTAATTCTGTTTAGGCAGGTTTAAGTGTCTCTAGTATTTAAAGGATGGCATTGCTTTTGCTCTGCAGCACCATCTCTTCTGCCTTTAACTCTTTGGCCACGGTGACGATGGAAGACCTCATCAAACCGCACTTCCCCGCCATGACAGAAGCGAGAGCAACGCTGCTATCCAAAGCCTTAGGTTAGCTCTTTGAAGGCTTTACTCTTTATATTTGTCTTGCAATTATTATCCAAAACAGTTATGCCCTGTCTGTGCAGATATTACAATTAACTGATATCTGCATGACATTGTGTGGGATACATCATATGGAGTAGCAAAATGATGAATACATTATCTAAAGTTCAAGCTTCTCTCTCCTCATTTAGCGATGTCCTATGGGCTGCTGTGCCTGGCCATGGCATATGTAACTCACTTGATGGGTGATTCAGTTTTACAGGTAAGCACACAGGATATATGATCAAATAATAACCAATATTTCTCACCACATTTGCATTGACTCTTGACATCTAGAGCTGAACAATTAATGAATGAATGTCAGCAATTTCCAAATTGCAGAGGCTGCAATTAATTTCTTAAGAGAAAGGCGTCCAAACTGGATTTCTGAACAAGGTGTTTCAGTACAATACAACTACAATATCGGTGAAAACCTTTCATCATACTCAAACTCAAAACTTTTTGCAAAATCACTTTTCTTTAAACAATTCTAAAGAAAAGAAAAAAAAAGAAAAAAAAATGATGTCAAGAAAGACTAATGACATGAATTTCAGTTTAAATCACAATTGCAGTATTCTGTGAAATAATCACAATTAGATGCTTTTTGTCGACATCGTTCAGCCCTACTCTTGATATGTTTGACCTCCAGGTGGCTTTGAAAATCTTTGGAATGGTTGGCGGTCCTCTTCTCGGCCTGTTTTGCCTTGGGATGTTCTTCCCGTGGGCCAACTCCACTGTAAGTTGAAGGCTTGTGTTTAATTGGTTGGCTAATGGGATCTGTCCTCCTGAAAGCTTTTGTTTTCCTGTTTTTGTTTTTTTTCCAGGGTGCGCTGGCAGGCCTCGGGGCGGGCCTGGCCATGGCTTTCTGGGTCGGCATCGGGAGCATCGTGACTCGAAGCTCCGGCTCCAGATCCCTGCCTCCGGACTGCAGAGCCATGCTGCTGTCGGCGAACGCAACTGCTGCCGTTCAGACTGCGCTCAGCACCGCTGTGCCTGCCGCTCTGAGGTGAGACACGCAGCGCTGCAGCTCATCATTCATCTTTGAACTGCGGTCGTTTAAGAGATATAAATCATCTCTGTTTGTTCTTTAGCAGGCCCACGGGGCTGCGAAGATTTTATTCGTTGTCCTACATGTGGTACAGCGGTCTCAACTGCTTCACAGTCGTGCTGATCGGCCTGATAATTAGTTTCCTCACAGGTAGGGGCTGAGTTCTGAGCAGATGAATAGACAATCCAATACTTTTTACAGTAGATTTGAATGTAACTTTATGCATTTATGAATTTTTTTTTGAGGCCCAATGAAAGAAGAGGATGTGACACCAGGAACCGTCTATCCCTTGTTGGGGAATCTGCTGTTTTTTCTACCTGAACACCTCAAACAGAAGCTGTGCTGTGTGACTCCGCTGGGGCAGAGAGTGAGTAAAACCACCCAAGAGATTCTTTCTAAACTGAGATATCCGCAGAAAGAAATGTGACACCTCCTCTGACAAAATGATCATTAAAAATAAAACCCATGATTGAATTTTAATGAAGTAGTCAGTTGTCTTGAGATCTCTTCTTACAAAATAGTAACATTAATTTAGAGGATGCAGTCAGTTTTTGTGTTTTTTTTAATGCTGAGCAATGTCATCAGGTAACTTTTTTTCCCAAAATGGATAAGTAGAGTTTTGGAACGAAACCATAAAATTAGTAGCAGCTGTCCACTATTGCAACAAACCGAGATCATACTCAACTGTGTTTTAATTAGTAAGTCCCATGTCAAGACTACTCAATATCTGAGGTAATTAATTCGTAGCCTGTTTTCTGCCTCTTCCCTGTTTTTAAGAGAGTTCACAAAGATCTGAAGTATTCAAGTCCTAGTTATGAATAGTTGCTGACATCAGTCAATTTGTCTACCTGTTCTTTTGCCTCTGTATTTATTAATTTGTTTGTTTGTTTATTACAGCCATCAACACAACAAAGGCAGCCTTCACAACACAAGCAAATCAATGGACTGTCCGTCCCAGAAGAGGACGGACCTTCACAGGAAGAGAGGGAGAGATTTCTTCCTAACTCTCACTCAGCTTTGGTGGAGCATGAAACAACTGTGTGATGTCATATTATCTGATGTCACACAATACTAAGCACTTGGACTAAAGAAAGATGAACATTTTTGGTTAATGTTTTTTTTTTTTTGTGTTGTCTTGCCTTTGTGATGATGACGTAATTTTGCATTTGCACTGTCACATGAAACATGCTGCAACAAGACCAAAGCTAAACAACTTATGTTTTCTGAAGTCAAAGGTCTATCGAGTTCATATTATTTTCCACGGCAGAGAGATTTTATTTTGCCGCCGACTGACATCTGCCATGCCCTTAAGACAAGCCACAGCTGAGCCTTGCGAGTCTATTACTGTATTGCTGATAGTCAGAGATTATCAGTGATGAGCGGTAGAACATGTTTGTTTTTATATATTCATATTTGTCAACTTTAGATGCATGACCACTCTGTACACAGTAAAGATGCTTAAAGGTCCAGTGCAATGAGAATTGCATTTCTCAGTTTCATGGTATAATTTAACAAAGGACCTGGTGTACCCAAATTATTATAGCTGTCAGCAGCGTGGAAATTTGACTAACACCCTAACACCCTAACACTAACACCCAACAGAATCAAACAATTTAGAATTCCACTTCCTGGAGCAAATGATGTCACCTACAGTTCACCCAGGTTTTAATGAATGCTCTGATTGGTCGACAGTATGCATACTTAATCAGGGGGCCCATAGTCTGTCAGACAGCCAGCCGTTACTTGCCAGACTAACCACAATCTCTGTGCCTCCATTGAAATTCCAACACTGGATATTTGTTCTCCAAAGATAGAAATATTGGCACAATCTTAGAGAAAGTTCGACTCTCACTCAGTTCTAAATGCTTTCTACCATCTAACCATCAAAAACTGAAAAAAAATGATGCTCCTTGTGTTAGAAATCAACATCAAACTTCTCCTGACTGAGTTGAAATCATTGCACTGGATCTTTAAGATTCAGTCAGGTACTTGCTAGCAGGACACTGCTGTATACACATATAAAGAATACATTGTTGTTGTTCGATGTGTTATTGTTGAACACACAGTCTACATGAGAGAGAATCAAGACGTTTTATACTCCCTATATACTTGATACTGTATACTAAGTGTTCAGCACTACTGCGGCTGTGTGTCATTTCCCCTGTGAGACGGTGCCTCGCTTTTTAAGAATGTATCCGAGTGAATTGTGTGTTCATGTCCAATGCCGTTCTATTTTCTAACAAGGATTAAAGAATGATTTTGTAGTAACTCATTTTGCATCGTTTCATCCTCTTATCCTTTTAGTTTTCTGCAGCTGGTAAAAATTGGTAGCCTATATGGTAAATGTCACATCCAAAGGGAGAGCCCCATATTTATAAGATATTTATTTATTTTTATGTGAGTGTTTACTATTGTGGTGTTTACCACTACCTCCTACTTAACACCTAAGGCTAGAAGACTGGGCAGTATTACAAAATCCATCCTATTAGTTGTCATTATAATTAGGGTTCAACGGATATGGTTTTACTGATACTGATATTTTTAGACTTAGAAGAAGTTGCCAATAGCCAGTATTTTGTACCAATATTCAATATCTTTAAATTTGACCATTTTATGCCAAAAATCTACAAGTATTTCAGTGTTTCCCCCAGAATTATACTCTTGTCAGGATGGAAAAGCCTTCATGGGACCATCATGGGACACTAAAACTCTCCACACCTATTCAATGGTATGGGGAAACTTTGGATACATCAGCCCTTTAAATGAAGAATGTATTTATATAACACATTATTGAACGATGAATGAATAAAATGTGCAGAAAATAAAATAGCAATTCACTGCAGGTTTTACAGACTGTTTTTATGTAACTTTTGTCAGGGAGAAACCTGACGAGATGCCGATATCTGATATTTAATAAAAGGCCAATATCGGCAGACAGATATGTATCGGTCTGACCCCAGTTGTAATTCTCTTTTATGATGTTTATATTAACCTGCCTGTGTGAATACAAAGCTAGATCAGTAACAGAATGATAGAATATTTAAATGAACAATGGCAGAATAATGGACTAGTGTTGTGGATCCCAGTTTATTGATACATACAGCATGTTTCAGGTTTTGAATATAGAAATAAATTCTTGTTTATTTGTAGATATCCAAATGGACTGATCCCTCACAGGCTCCTTTGTACCTCTAATAATTACGATAACAGAGAACAGTCTTACATGTTTCATACGCTTCGAAACAAATTTAATACCATATAATTAATAATATTACTGTGTTGTGCTGCCATTGTCGCCTACGTTATGTGTATATGAAATGTCAACTGGGGTCCTACTAAACCAAGAGGACAGTGCTCCACCCATACTGTACCCAGACAGTAATACCAGACAGTTATACCCATATTCTACCCATTTATAGTAACATAAACAAACAAAAGACTCTCTTAGTTATAGTATATCTAGGTAATGACTTATTGACTACTTTATAGACATACAGACTGCCTACACTTCATTCTGACGCCATATTCTGCAGCTGGGCAGGTTTTGCTTCACACTGTGTTCCTGCACAAGTCTGGGAAAGTATGGAAAATGAATTGGATAACTTCTCTGCTGGTACAGTTTCTGAATTTCAACCCAGCAGGATCAGCTGTCCCATTGGGGGCCATGTTATACTGTATGTCTACATGTAAGGGGGTACAGTTGTGATCAGTGTTGGGAATGAGCGTGGAGAGGGATCTGGCCCTGAGAAGCCAGATATTCACTGATGAGCTGACAAAAACAGAAGGGAAGGAGCGCTGCATCTGCTCCTTAATGTAGAATGGACAGGAGCTGTTTTAATGTAAGAAACAGCTGAGTCAGAACAGGCCAATGCATGGGAAGTTTTTGTAAATATACATTCAAATCAGTAGTTCCCTGCAAAAAATGAAAATGCCTTTATTTCACATGGCAGTCAACGCTTTGGTGCAGTGTTTTTAATATATCCTTGCCATGTGAAATAAAGGCATTTTAAGTATGAGCAATGAGACTGAGTGCCTTAGACATTAATACGACTTAATGACCCTAATGACATTCTTGCTCTTACACACCCATCCATTCATCCAAGCAAGGTTTCCACATATAGGCGTTCACCCAAACGGCACATGTTGGCAGCTTTGTCAGATCCTGTGTATTCTTATTTATCAGGTTTTAAAGTTTTAAGTTTGGGACTTGTGCAAAAAGTCTGGAAAAGTATAAGAAGTCCCAGCACACTCGAGGGCAGGTGTATGGTGTTTCATGGAGTCGCACACCCACTACCGTTTCACATTGCCATATTTGATCTGGTGAAGAATAATTTTCTGCTGTAAAGTGATATAGATTACAGTCGTTTTGCCCAGCCGCTATCCGCACACATCAACTCCAAACAAATTGTTGAAATCCATTCAAGACATTAAAGTCTGGAATATTATGAGGAATTGTTAAATGGGAAATGTGTGGAGATCCTGCCTGTGTCATGTTGGCATCACTTACAGTATCATGTTCAGTCTCCATAGCCTCCATTTTTGAAAGTCAAATTAGCACAAGGTAATGTCCATATTACTTTGCATGTGTAGCTACTCTAATCCGGACCATCATGCCAAAAATGCAAATAGAATATTTTCTGCAGACACTAGTCTACTGCAGACTTTTGGATGAGCTAGTTACTTTCAATATGGTTCTCTGGAAACTGTTTTTTTTTTGTTTTTGTTTTTTTCATTTCTATTTAAGCCACAACATCAGCTCCAGCGATCAGTTGTCAGTAGGATTCATTGGTGCAGAGAAGGACAAGTCCCTCTAGGATCACGAGAGGCACTGTGACAGTTCATTGATACGAATCAAGGAAGACAGGTTAGTGGATTTTTCTGAATTGCCTATTTTAATAAACTTCATAATCAGGGTGTCATATTTCCTACCATACACATATTAAACATAATACTTGAGTTCAACAGTTCCATTCCAAAATGAGATATCCATCATTTGGAAAAAAAAGTTTTTGCACTTTTCAAATGATAGTGGGTAAGTTAAGTCCTTCACTGACAAAATGCTAAACCTTTTATAGACTGGATATTTTAGAGATATTGAGATATTGAGTGATTGAATTGTATATTTAAGCTTTTGGAAATGTACTCTTCTGCCAGATTACGTTTTTTTGTTTTTACTTCAATCATTGAAACCACACCCTTACTAATAACACACAGTAATTCATTTGTCATACCTACTATCATGTCAAAAAGAAAGTTTTTTTTCCTGATTGGGGTTTTTGAGGGTGCTCAAATTTACACAAACATGTCCATGTTGATGTCCCCCCTCAGTTTGAATGTGCGTAATGCAGGTGACAATAACTAATCCTAATTTTTGGATTGATTTTGTTTTCATCAGTACTGTGTAGAGACACTGTCCCAGCAGCAGGCATGGAAACTGAGAAAATGAACTGAGCAGAAATCCTGTCTGCATGCCTCTTCAAAACAGTTTTTTGACTTCTTTTAAAAACGAATCTATTGTGACTTTTCAGTGAATATTAGGCTTTTTTTCCCCCCTAAGATTTGAATTTTTCTTTAAGTGCAGTCTTGTTTTTGCAGTTGCTCCCAAAATTATGGAAGGCAGCCTATGTGCTTCCCTTATTAAAGGGTGGAGATCCTTCAGATATGAACAATTACCGCCCAATTTCCAAGCTCTCTATTCTTGCTAAAATATTGGAAGCTCAAGTAAATTGTCAACTGAAACAATTTCTGGCAGATCAGAACATTCTAACAGATATACAGTCAGGTTTTAGAGCAGGGCACAGCACTGTTACATCAACTATACTGGTATTAAATGATATTGTTAATGCCCTGGACAAAAAGCAACATTGTGCTGCTTTATTTGTTGATCTGTCAAAAGCATTTGACTCTGTAGACCATGGACTATTGCTAAATAGACTAAGTGATACTGGAATAGGGGACTCAGCTATAAAATGGTTCAGGAATTATCTTACGTGTTTTTATAGATGGTCTTAAATCAGACTTTTTAGAGATTTCCAAGGGTGTCCCCCAAGGTTCGATTTTAGCTCCTATTTTATTTTCTATATTTATAAATAGCATTGGGACTTGGGCAAGGACTTGCAAACTGCTAAATTGCACCTTTACGCGGATGATACAGTGGCGTACTCAGTTGCCCCTTCTCTGAGCCAAGCCATTAATGAGCTTCAGATAGCATTTCAACAGCTTCAAGTCTCACTACATGGGCTGAAGTTAGTTCTTAATACTAAGAAAACCAAATTCATGACTTTTTCTAGGACTCGTTCCCAATCTACAGGTAACACAAATCTCTACATTCTAAATGGGGACTCAATTGAAAAAGTGTCATCATATAAGTATTTAGGTATTTGGTTGGATGACAAGCTTTCTTGCAAAGTACACATTGAAAATCTTGTGAAGAAGCTGAAACTAAGGATAGGTTTTTATTTTCGAAATAAGGCTTGTTTTGGCATGTCAGCCAGGAAAAAATTTGTGCAGGCTACCTTTTTAAGTGTTTTGGACTATGGTGATGTTGTCTACATGCATGCTGCCTCTTATACCTTTTAGATTCTATGTACCACAGTGCTCTACGATTTATAACCAATTCTGGTTCTCGTACTCATCATTGTACGCTTTATGATTTGGTTGACTGGCCGTCACTGAATCTATGTAGACAACTTCATTTGTAGATTTTTGTACAAGGCCATGCTGGGTAAACTCCCCTCATATTTATGTAATCTCCTGACGCAGACCTCCAGCAGTATTCAGCTTCGTTCCACCAGGTGGCTTCCTTACCAGGTTCCAAGGGTTTGCACTGAGCTGGGGAAAAAAGCCTTCTCCTACTTTGCTCCCTGGACTTGGAATAATCTGCAGAGCATACTACATCTTAATAAACTAGTCCCCTTGGAAAAATTTAAAGCCATGTTAAAAGTCCATGTAACTGAGAAATGCAACTGCCTTAATTGAGCTGGATATAGTCTCTTCCTTGTGTGTTTGATGTTTGTATTCCCTGTCTGTTGTGTTTTATTTCTATTTAAACTGTAACTGGTGTGCTGTGTTGGCCAGGTCTCCCTCGGAAAAGAGATTTCAATCTCAAGGGACTTCCTGGTTAAATAAAGGTTAAATAAAATAAAAAATATATATTATTCTGATTGTACAGTACATGCATTATGTGCTCTCTCACCTTACTTACTTAATCCTCTTCGTTCCCTGTGGAACATAAGGCTGCTCTCTCACCAGTCTAAGTTTATTTAACAAAATGACACTGGAGTTTGTCTAATCTGATGACCAGACTGGCGCTAAACTGCCAAACAGATCATAAATCTTCCTTTCTCTCAAAGGAGAAGGGATAAACTGTATTACACCCTGTGTGTTATGTGCTGTTTGTCCGTAACAACTTCCTTGTCAAGAATTGGCAGTTTTTTTTATTTTATTTTTTTTATCATAGGCCAACATAGATTACTCCTTACCCTCTGTCTTTATCCACAGGAGCAGAATGTGGACTTTTATATTTCTGTCTATTCTGGGACTAAACACCTGTCAGGTTAGTCAGTAACATAATGTAGCATTACACATTGGAAATATATGTTGAAATTCAAAATCGCAATATGTAGCTGTGTTAAATGTTGTGAATCTACTCTTGACTTTTTCAGGTGTCTGGACAAGGTAAATTGATTTGTATGATTTTTAAATGAATCTTTGAAAATTGCTTAGAATTTGAAATGTTCTACTGAGGGAGTAGAATATCCTGTTTGATGTTAGATACTTTAGGGTTTGTTTGTATGTATTGATATTGCACTGCATGACTCAGTTACTAACATAATATTGTTTGTAGATAGATATATTTGATACAATCTGTTATGCATATTTGACCTCTTGAAATGTATTGGATCTAATCTGATGTTTGCTTGTTTGGTTTGCACGTTTCAGGGCCTTCAACACAAATGCATTATGCCGTTCTGGCAGTAGAGGAAAGTGCCATCGAAAACATAACTAAACTACTGAATGATTTTATTGGGGGAGAGGAATCTGAACATGTGCAAGTTACGAGCATTAAAATGACAACAAGTAAACATCTATCTAATATTGCAAATTCTGCCTAGTCTGATTCATTTTGAATGAAAAAACAAATGAGTAAAATTCTTCTTTTTTTTTTCTTTTTTTTTATAATGAGAATGTGAGATTCTGCAGCATGAAGCTCAGTGTTCCTGCATGTCAGATCACAGCTGGAGC
This sequence comes from Centroberyx gerrardi, assembly GCF_048128805.1. Classification (NCBI taxonomy): domain Eukaryota; kingdom Metazoa; phylum Chordata; class Actinopteri; order Beryciformes; family Berycidae; genus Centroberyx; species Centroberyx gerrardi. The sequence goes on from NC_136013.1 coordinate 6,593,300, forward strand.
AAAGAGCTTTGTGAGTCTCAGCAGTGTTGTGACAATGAGACGTGTAGTTTCTCAAAAACACCACCTCCAACGTGTCATCCAAATACTAGAGGTACTGGGATATCTTTACTGTGTGTGTGTGTGTGTGTGTGCCAGTAGATGCATTCATGCATAATGTTTAAATAATAACATAGATTAACATAGATTCTTTCTCTTTACAGTTACGATCAATGGATCAGTTGTTCTGAATACAGTGCAGTATCTTGGCTGTCTGGGAAACAAATTGTCTGCCGATTTCAAAACATGTCATAACAAATTGTTAACAGAGGTATGTGTGGGGCAGGGCAGGTTATTTGGAAAATACGGTAAACTAATACAAACAATTAGGAATGAACGGCAATAACAATAATAATAATATGAATTTAGTTTCTTATCTAATTCTGTCTGCCTATTTGCCATAAAACAATGGCTATACAGCAGCATTAAAAGTGAAAGACACATCTTTTATTTCCTTTGTACACAAAAAACAAGAGATTGGCTCCTATCTGCAACTATAAGAACTTACCTTTTATTATCATTGGGATAATGTAGTTATTAACATAGGTATTGTCTTTTATCAGTAATATACCTATGTGTGATCAATGCCAGCCTTTAACATTAATGAGATGTTTTCTTTCAGATGAAAACAGTGTACAGCACTTTGACCGGATTTGTCAGTTTGACAATTATGGAGTTCAGGTACTTCTTTGTTTCCCCAATACACAAATCTCCAGTAGTTTTACTGAGAACTGTTTTGAATATGTGACCGAAATTTTGATTCTTATTTCACTGAAGGACTGGAAGTATCATTGCAGATTTTGAAATGACTATTGACGACAAAGTCTCAGCGAATGATCTGGTTCAAAGATCACAAACCTTGAGTCAAAAACTGAACTCAACATATTCCCTGGAGACTGCAGGTAAATCTGTTAAATGAGCAGTTTAGTGACTGATCGCTCAACAACGTTAGACATACAGAGCCAGAAAGTGCAAACCATTAACAGTAGCCTATTGTTTTCTCCATTCACACATATCACTGACTATGTAGACTCCATATATCAATGCTCAGTGACACTCAGAAGTGTATTCCATGCCACTGGGAGAGATGAGGGTTCACTTGACCAGTCTCATAGCAGGAAGACTGTTTTCTTCATGTAATTTTAAAACTCTTTTATCGCTGTCACAAGTGCAAGATGATCTGGGAAATGTCAGGCAGAGAAGTGTGTCACTTATTGTAAATCAAGTTATAGACGTCTAAACTCTACAGCATATCTTAGGGATGCAGCCTACTCAACAGAGGTGGGGACTCGAGTCACATGACTTGGCCTCGAGTCAGTTTTAATTGCTTGAGACTTGACTTGATGCATGAAGAGAAGACTTGAGACTTGACTTGACTTGTACTTTGATGACTTGAAAAGGTTTCTAAAGTCTTGACAAAAGATCTTGATTGAAAAGTGATGAGATTTGTTCCAGCAGACGACTGAATTTAAATTCTCTTTTCTGAATTTGTATGGAATGATTGAATTTATTGAAGTTGAAACTGATTATAGAAATCAAACTCATGATGCTCTTAGAAGTTTGTATCCTATTAAAACCATATTGCATTGAAATGTCTTAGATATTTAGTTTTCTTTAAGATATTAAATTGATACTGGACTCTTGATTTGTTCTGACTTGACTTGCTGTTCTACATTTAGACTTGGGGCTTGACTTGAGACTTGTGCTTCAAGACTTGAGACTGACTTGAGACACGAGCAAAGTTGACTTGGTCACAATGGTACGCTCTTATTTTTTCCACAGGTCTTGTCCATATAAATGTTCCACTTGGCCCCGTGCCTTTTAACAGTCGTGAAGTTTTAAAATGCACGCGACAAGACGACTTGAATGTAGATCCAGTGTGGCAGCTGACAAAAAAAGGTCGAGTATTTGACATAACTAACGGCACCGAGTCTCACCTGGCGTCAGTAGGAATGGATGCCACACTCACACTTAAAAACACCTCAGAAATCTGGGCAGGTATATTTGTTTCAGCTACTTTATTTACATTTGAAAATTTACTGTAGATATTTGTATTTCTTTTATTCTAATTAGGTATTTGATTCAAGCCACAAGTGTGAAGATATATGGCCTAAACTGTACCATTTTTTGCAAACCATTTACAATAATTAAATGGTTTGACACTAGATATCTTAATCACTGTATGTTTTGTGACTCTTACCCCTGTTTCATTTTAGGACTGTTTACATGTGCCTACAATCAAAAACCTATGTTTGGAAGCATAGTTCACAAAGCCACTGCAACACTGGATGTAGCGCACCTGCCAGATATTCACATTAGTAGTGAACCTCAGTTTCCACGCTGCAAAAGTTCAAAAAATTTAGTGGCTGTGAAAGTCATATGTGAGATAAAGCCTAGCAATGACAGTTACAAGGTGACATGGAGTGGTGACGGCCACAAATCAGACATAAAACCCTGTAAGTACGTTTCTGGCCTCATACTTTCTCATTGTGCAGTGAGTTGTGCAGTTTTGTTTAACTCTAGTGCATACTTGTCATTGCCACGCATGATAAATCATTTCAATTCTTGCAGATAACGACCCTATTGCAGCTGATACAAACGTTGGCTGTATCCAAGATGAGGAAAAAACAGAACCAGAAATAACATGCACGTTTACAAACAGGCGCCAGCAAAACCAAAGTGCTACAATTAAAATAAATGTCATATACGGTATGTTTTAGTATTATTTCAATGTTCAAATTTAGTTTTGATCACCACAGAAAACAATATATGATATTAAGATATGTTATGCCTCAATGATTTGCCATGTGCCAAAATTTGACATGAACCGATTTTGTAATAAATGATAAATCAAGGCATTCATGAATTTGTAACTTGAAGTTGATAATGTCGAGCTTTTCTTTTTCCAAACAGAAAATGATCTTTTTTGTGAAGCTGAAGGTGGGTGGGCAGACACTAAAGCTGGCTTTACTGCAGTGTTGAAATGCCAGAACAGGGCTGGGGACAGACAAAGGAAATGCTCAGATGAGGGAAAATGGAAAGATGAGGAATCATTCTGTGTGAACCGGGACCTGGACAGTATACTAGAAGAAACACGTGTAAGCCAAACTTCAAGCATCACTGACATTTTCACTCATTCATAACTGATGGCTTTTGTTCTAAAATGACATATCCATCATTTGATTAAAAATGACTCCTACTGTTAAAAAGTATTATTAGCACAGAATAAAAACAAATTAAGGTACTTATCAAAGGCTAACTAAAGTTCTTAGTTGGCAAAATGACAATAACAGGCAGGAATCTCTATATTTTAGATATATTGTATCGTAAACCTTAGGTTATGATTATTTTTGTTGAGTTGTTTGAGTTGAAATCCTCAGTTATAGCTCAGAGCTTAAATTTTGACATCCAATTAAAGAGGTTTAATAATTATCTCTGTCGTTACAGATTGTTGACATAGGACTTGGAACAATAGATAACAATGCTGCATCCGTATTTTCTCGTCTGAAGACTGCCACTAACAACACAGAGAGTATCAACACTTTTTCCAATGTGAATGCATCCATTTTCGTACTCTTCGGTATGAAAGACAAAATAAACCATATATTTAATGAATCAACGCTCGATGTAAGTACTGGAGAATCTTTGATAATCTTTATTCAGTGTTTTACTAGGGTTCGACCGATATGGATTTAAAGTCAAATACTGATATTGGACGATATATATTTACCAATATGGTAACACTTTACAATAAGGGTACATTAATTAAGGGTTAGTTAATGCTTAATAAGCATTAACTAACCCTTAATTAACAGTTAACTAATGTGTCTGGTAATCATTTACTAATGATGTTCATGTTAACTAAGGTATTAATTTATACATTATTTAAGTCATCTTTATAAACTATTAAATAATGTATAAATTAATACCTTAGTTAACATGAACACCATTAGTAAATTACACATTAGTTAACTGTTAATTAAGGGTTAGTTAATGCTTATTAAGCATTAATGAACCCTTATTAAGCATTAACTAACCCTTAACTTAGTGTACCCTTATTGTAAGTGCTACCACCAATATTTTGTGCCAATATTCAGTATCTTCAAATTAAACAATTTTTCTTGCCAAAAAAATCTCAAAAAGTACAAGTATTCAGTGATTTTCCCCAGAATTTGACTCTTGTCAGGGCGGAAAAGCCTCTGAAACAGTATTTAGACCATCATGGGACACTAAAACTCTCCACTGAAACGCTAATGAAATTCTTTTAGCTTAGCTGCTCCTTCAGGCAGGATGAGGTAGGTTTCACTGCAGGTTTTACAGTCTGCCATCCATGAAGCTGTTGAGTAAAATCATATCTTCACCTCCATCATATCGGCAAGGCCAATATTAGTTTTTTTATTAAAAGGCCATATATCCGTCTAACCCTAGTTATTACTTTGCTTATTATAGTCATATTGAATGCCACAACTACTAGGAAGGTTTTGCTTAACTTTAAGCACACAAGTTGTACTTAATTCAACTGCAAGTGAATTGCCCTCCTCTCTTTTCAGAACCTTCTGCTATCATCCAGCAATATCCTGGATAAATCTCTTGAAAAATCATGGAAGGATGACAAAGGCGGCAATTTGTCACTGGCTGAAAGATATTTGAGTTCAGTTGAGAAACTGATTGAGCTAACAGATGTTGCAAGTGCCGCTAAACATACATCAAATATAGAAGTAAACACATGTAATGGCACGCACAGGTCACATTGCTCAAATTCAGTGTTCAACGTCAACGTCTCTGTGGACGGCGCAGACTCTGGCAGTGTAAAGACAACAGGGTTTAAACAACTGGAGCAGTATTTTCCCCAGGGAGAAGAGTATGAGCCCAACAGCATCGTCGTGTCAACAACCACCGAAAAGATTCTATCAAGTCCCGTTGTTAAAATCGACTTCCCGTTGCTCAAGCCGAGACCTCGCAACCACATGATGGAGTGTGTGTCATGGAATGAAACCAGTAGAGAATGGTCAACACAAGGCTGCAAGTGGGAGCCTTCTAATGAACAACACTGTCATTGTGAGCATCTGTCCTCGTTCGCCATTCTCATGTCAAAGCAACCACTGGAAGTCAAATTTTCGAACCTGATAACCTACACTGGACTGTCTGTGTCCATCATCTCACTCATTATGTGTCTGGCAATAGAAATAATGGTCTGGAGTTCTGTAGTCAAGTCAAATGCTTTACATTTACGCCATACTGCCCACATAAATATTACTCTCTGTTTGCTGATTGCAGATATCGCTTTTTTAGCATCTGCTTTTCCCAAGAAGATTTCAGAAAGTTGGTGTCAGATTTTTGCGGTGTTGAAGCATTTCTGCTATCTGTCCATGTTCTTTTGGACACTGTGCCTGAGCTTGACGCTTCTTCATCAAACGGTTTTGGTTTTCCAGCATCTGAGCAAGAAGACCTACATTGTACTGTCAATTCTGCTGGGCTACCTGTGTCCCTTTCTGATTGTTGCGATCACCTTCATTACCAACGAAAGCGGTGCCAAAGACTCCTACTACTCCGATGAGTCCTGTTGGCTGATTTATGCTGGAACCCTAAAAGGGTCCATCTATACATTTCTCATACCACTTGGTGTAATTGTTTTAGTCAATTTGTTCAGCATGGTGGTGATAATCATGACGCTTTTGGAAAGACCTAAGACCACAGCCAACAGCTCTCAAAATGAACATAACGCTTCCAAAACTCTCCTGAGGTCAGTTGTTTTCTTGACTCCAATCTTCGGGGTGACGTGGATTTTTGGATTTGCTGTACTGGCTGTTGACCTCACCTATGGACACATAGCCTATGTTGTCAATTATGCCTTTACCCTACTGAATGCATTCCAGGTATGGTCCTGCAGTCAATAATATAATCTTCAGCCAAACACCTAGACATATGCAAGCAGTACTTGGTCAGTAACCTGTGTTATATAATTTGCAGGGCTTCTTCATTTTGTTGACCACATGCTTGGGTGAAAAAACGGTGAGGCACCTTTACTTCTTTAAAGGAGAAATCCATCCTAAAACACTTTAACGCTGTTAGAAAACAGCTGTTTGTGATGTACTTTGCATTTTTGTGCCCATTTTGTTGTCTGGTGGTATATTTTTCTTATTAACGGGCGAACATAGACAACGTGACGTGACACTGAGATATTTCCAGTGCAGTTACAATGGAGTGTAATAGCAGAAAATCTGTCAGCGATCTAAAACATCAACAATAAACGTCAGATTTTGGTGTCAGTCCCTCAGAATCAAAGAGCGAGGGCTTCATTCTAGACTCACCGTTTTGCACCGATATTCAATAATCATACAGGGAGAAATCCATCGTAGAAGAAGAGGAGATACCACTTTCTCCACTGACAGCAGCCTCAATACACCAGAATGCAATGCAGCTGCACAAGACATGTTGCGTTTTGAGTAAGGGGCGCTGGTCAAGTAGATGTGGCAGGCTGAGGGAAAGAGGGTTCACCAAAAAAAGTAAATTACAACACATTTTCACAAAATGACTCCTGGAATACACCGACAGCGTAAGAGAATCTGAGAGTGGATTTTTCCTTTGATAACTTGATAGAGTAATGGATTAGACCATTGACCACAGTACTACAGAATCAGTATAACCATTTTAATCCAATTTTAACAGGTACGTGATGCATGTCTGAAGAAGATGCATATCACCAAAAAAGTAAGTTAACAGTGCAGCGTGGCAGTGTGTTTTTCTTATATGTAAAACTACAGTGTGTGTTGACAGCTGACTTGATCTTGCACATCCCGCTCCTCTCCTCCGCAGGGTCCAACATCAATCAGCCAGAGCTCCACAAGCTCCACATTGAAGAAGTGAAAATTGTTTCAAATCTGTGTATCACTACTACTACTACTACTACTACTACTACTACTACTACTACTACTACTACTACTACTACGTCACTACAAGCTACATATTAGCTACATAAATACATCAATATGTAATGTAAATCATCATGCTGTCATGGGATGTTGGCTTATTCTGTCTGTGGTGGAGGTGAAAGCTCATCATACTATGTTGTAACATTTTATTTGTGCGATATAACTGTTTTTTGATTGGAGAAATGATCTACAGGACGCAGCTGGCAAACCTGTATTCTATGATTCTTTGATATTGTGTAATAAACTCCAGATTAATGATAAATATGGTGTGAGCAATATAGTGCATGTTTACCATTTTGTCCTAAAGCCTTGAAGTGTTGCAGAATCACTGCCAACTGAGACACTACACTACAAAATAATTTTAATAACAATAAGGCACTTAAACTTAAAAACATAAGTTTAATTGCTGCCGTAAAAAAATATAAGTTGACTAAAATAGTACTGGACAGTTGGGGCAAAGCTCATTTGTAAAACTCGCTGACTTAAGTTCAATCATCAAGTGCCAAGTCATATTGACAAATGAGTAGTAACTAACTGATGAACAATGAGGACAGTTTTAGTGTCAGTTTTCATGTGTAAAATCAAGATTATGCTATTTGTCAAGAAGCAAGCAGTACAGTCTGCACTAACATGTAATAGAGACAGATACGATTGTCTAACACACAATTGTAAACTTTTTGAAATATTGAGGGTTTCAATTTTTCATCATGATTATCATTATTTTATTTTTTATCAGAAACAGATGATTCACCTTACATCTATGTAGAGCAAGTCTATCCTTTAACTTTATTCAAATAAGAAAAAGGAGAGTTAAACCAAATGCAGTGCATGCTGGGAAATATGTTAATAGCTATAACCTTCCTGACTCAACTGTCATTATATGATCAGCTAGAGAATGCTTGGTAAAATGTTCCTTTAATTTTAAGTCATGAACTTGCACTATGAAGTTTTACAGTGCCTACAAGGATGTCTATCTTTGTCCTGTTGATGAAATTTCTTTGTGTAAAATCTTGTTTTTTTGTTTTTTTACTAGAGGTGTTGCTTCCTAGTGTTGCTTTTTGAGATCCTGTTTTCTTCATTTTCTTTGCCCTGTTCTGCCCACTCCTCATCTGTGTCATCCACGGAAATGCCTTTATGGGCTGCCATCTTGCGGTAGGCCTTGGACTCCATCTCTGCACTGCAACATGCAAAAAATAAAATGAAATAAAAAAGAATGAAAAAGAATGATAACTATTCAGGCAATTTAGATCCATAAGCTATTGAGCTATATATTTGAAAGAAAATGTAAACGTACAAGGTTATCACAATATTTTGAAGCAATGGGCCTACTGTGCAATAGTAGAATGGCATAAGCAAGACAATCTACAGTATTTTTCAGAATTACCATAGAGAGAAATGAGACAGAATATAAGCCTAAAATATCTAAAGAAAAAAAACACTAGTAGCCTATATTTTTAAATAACACAATGGGGTTTGTAGTGTGTCAGTGGTACTGTAGACTGCTGTCTGTGAGTTGAATGTAACTTTTAATCTGCTATGTATTTCTGTAGGATTTTAGGTCCAATCGTACCTGCATGTTATTTTACCGTTTTGCTGTCCTTCTAAAATGTATTATAGGATTATTAGGCTATAGGGATTCCATATAGTGTTTCATACTTCTTAAGGAAACGAACACAGTCTTCGTGTCCGTATATCTCGGCTATCCGTATGGGTTTGTCTCCGGAGCTGTCCTCCTTGTCTATGGGGGCATGGAGGGAGTGCAGTAGCCGCAGCACAGCCAGCCGGCCGGACTCCGCCGCGAAGTGGGCAGGAGTCCATCCATGATCCGTCCGCAGACACGGCCGGGCCCCGCTCTCTACGAGGAGCCTCACCGTTTCTGTGTGTCCTGCGAAAAAATGCATTAGGAGGCTACAGTAAAATGCGACACTACATTTGAGAACCCAATGTTTTTAGTGTTTTACCTTTATTTAACCAGGCAAGTCAATGAAGAAGAAATTGTTTTGCAATGATGGCCTGGCAAAAGGCAAAATGTGTCTTGATGGAGAATTGGAGTGAAAGGTTTTATTATTGTTATTATATCAGAGACAAGATGATGGCTAGTTTGCAGAAGGCAACTGAAAGCACAGTGAAAACACTAATGCAACATCATTAAAAGCAATTAAAACATGCGGCAAAAACATACGACAGCACCAATAGAGACATTATCATTTAGCAGAGAAATGTGTGCCTGTAAATGTCTGTGATAGAGGGAGATGACATTGTCCAAATTCAGAGCTTTTTGCAACTCATCCCAGTCACTGTTACAGTCAATAAGGGAGTATTCGAGACTTGAGAGGTGTAATTTGAAACTGATGATATTTAAGACCTGCAAGTGTGTCAGAGGAAAGCATGTATTTCCACTACAATGACCCCACGCACCAACTACCTTTAGCTGCAGCCCAGTGAAGAGGTGTCTTGTAGTTCCAGTCAACGTCTCTCTGATTGGGATTGCATTTATTTTGCCTCAGAATTTCCTCAACTTGGTCAAAATCCCCTGCTGCTGCTGCCTGGTGCAACTCTGTCATTTCTTTTAAGGCAGAAGGTTGCCAAGCAACATTCATCAACACAAGATGCAATAAAGTCCCAACCTGGAAAGTAGTAAATGGCACTGCTGCCACCTAGTGTACACATGTTGCGTTGCGAACCAAAGTGTTTTTATTTATGTATTCATTCTTTTTTTTTAAATTTGTAAATGGTACTAGGTACATTAGGAACAACTAATTTACAATAACATACAAACATAATATTGTGCAATATTTTGCCAGATGTTAGGAAGACAGTGGATTTACATCTCAAATCATCTGTTCATTTAAGAGTGAAAAGCTATCACCATTTTTTTCCTTCTTTATAAGGCTTTCAATGTTTGACCAGAATAGGCCTAATTCACTGTATGGGTATAATTGCAAAATAAATGGGCAATACATTCAACATGATTTTGGTGGAAATGCACAAAGGAGTAGTGTCAGTTTAGAATTTTGACAATGTTTTTGTTGTGGGATAGCATTATGTACAGTTTTAAAGAAAACCTCTTTTACCCTACAGTAGGAAATTGTTACACAGACTATACCTTCCCCCATTCTACAGAAGTTGCAAACCAACAATGTTTGATGCATTTATAGTATGTTGCTGCAAACTATTGTTTTACCCAATTTCTTGCCATCTCTGCAAGGTTTTTCTGATGAGTCAAAGTCGAAATGCAAATTTAAATCCCATATCATAATCCATAACCAAACTTGATCAGTGTCATCTCAATATGACTGGGCTATGGGATTCTTGTGTACAACCACACATAGTTTACGTTAATGGAATGCAAGAGCAGCAAGAAGCCTCTCATTCCTAAGGCCATAATGGAACACAGCCTCTATCAGCCAAACTTATAATCCATTTTAAAAACAAGCTACACTGTTTTATTTGTTTGTTTATAAGTATATTTATTAACAATGTGAGCATTAACAATATGGCAGAATTTTAATTTCATTGGTTTGACAATAACGAGTAAAAATCCATGTTCCAAAACATGTTTTATCAGTTGACAAGGTTCAGACTATATTGTCAACTCTGTTTTTCCTCATTGCCACTTATCAGGATCCAGTTCTGAAACAAACAATCATGAATTTAGATTACTTAAACAACTTAAACTTGAACACTGAAAACATGAAACTCATCCATTTCTATGTTCTAGGCATTGCATTGCATAACTCACTTGTGAAATAATAGAACTATACAGACTAATTAATCCTTCAATTGGTTGCCAATGAAATAACAAAAAAAAAAATGGTGTTACTGCAGTAGGTTTGTTGTCTTATTACATAGAGAAGCGCCCTCATGCCATTTTATTTTGTTGTTGTAGAATACATGTCACAGGATGGAGATAATGTTAAAAGTTAAGTCTCATACCATTCAGTCAAAATGGCTTTTGGTGATTGTGGGTCTAACACTCTTGTCCATGGCCTGGTCCAATGAAGATAAGACACCTAATGGAATGAAATAAATGAATGAATATGACATTTATTAAAGGCTGCAGTTTTTCTACAGTTTTAAAAAGCAACACAAAGTATAGTCTACTAACCTGATTGAGGGCTTTCTGCCATGGCATTCTCTGTGGCAAACCCTTTCCAGTATTTCTCCATCACTTTATTCACAACCATATTCCCATACTCAATTTTCACTTTATATTGAGGAACTGCAATCTCCAAATGATCCTCCATGTTAAACATTGTCATGTTGAGTGGTATATCAACCAGAAGATTGTAGAAGTCATCTAAAGCCCTGTCATCCCAGGTGCCTTTAGAGTCGTCAAATCCATCCAAAGAACACAAAAAGGCCTGAGGAGCCGTCTCAAACAGGCTGGGAGGAAGTGATCTCACATCCTTGATGTCAACATCAGACTCATTTCCATAGTCAATAAACAGAACAAAGAGACTATTGCCAGTTTTGCGAATGACCTGAGCTCGATACCACTGTTTGTCACTGGCAAAGAGAGCAAGACAGGGACTCCCAGGACCCAGTGTCTCCGGGAACATCGTGCGCTGCTCGGACTGTCCTAGTTCCTGAGCGAGCCTTGACACTTCGTTGAGGTCCTCCATGTTGGCAGGCTGACACCAGAAGTAGTGGGGTCCCACAATGCAGGATGCGTATACTTCCTCAGTCTTGTTTTGGGAAATGTTCGGCTTCTTGTAGCTGCAAATATTCATATTTCCTTGAGGGCAATTAAGTTGCGTCATATTTGACTCAGTTTGACCACCATTCAAGGTTTCTGATTGACAACTTTCTGCCATGGCACTCTCTGTGGCAAACCCTTTCCAGTATTTCTCCATCACTTTATTCACAACCATATTCCCACACTCAATTTTCACTTTATATTGAGGAACTGCAATCTCCAAATGATCCTCCATGTTAAACATTGTCATGTTGAGTGGTTTATCAACCAGAAGATTGTAGAAGTCATCTAAAGCCCTGTCATCCCAGGTGCCTTTAGAGTCGTCAAATCCATCCAAAGAACACAAAAAGGCCTGAGGAGCCGTCTCAAACAGGCTGGGAGGAAGTGATCTCACATCCTTGATGTCAACATCAGACTCATTTCCATAGTCAATAAACAGAACAAAGAGACTATTGCCAGTTTTACGAATAACCTGAGCTCGATACCACTGTTTGTCACTGGCAAAGAGAGCAAGACAAGGACTCCCAGGACCCAGTGTCTCCGGGAACATCGTGTGCTGCTCGGACTGTCCTACTTCCTGAGTGAGCCTTGACACTTTGTTGAGGTCCTCCGTGTTGGCAGGCTGACACCAGAAGTAGTGGGGTCCCACAATGCAGGATGCGTATACTTCCTCAGTCTTGTTTTGGGAAATGTTTGGCTTCTTGTAGCTGCAGATATTCATATTTCCCTCACTGCAATTAACTTGCGGCACAGTTGACTCCGTTTGACCACCTTTCGAGGTTTCAGATTCAGGACTTTCTGCCACAGGATTCTCTTTGGCAAACCCTTTCCAGTATTTCTCCATAACTTTATTCACAACCATATTCCCATACTCAATTTTCACTGTATACTGGGGAACTGCAATCTCCAAATGATCCTCCATGTCAAACACTGTCACATTGAGTGGTTTATCAACCAGAAGATTGTAGAAGTCATCAAAAGCGCTGTCATCCCAGGCGCCCTTGGACTCATCAAATCCATTCAAAGAACACAAAAAGGCCTGAGGAGCAATCTCAAACAGGCTGGGAGGAAGTGATGTCACATCTTTGATGTCGACTTCAGACTCATTTCCATAGTCAATAAACAGAACAAAGAGAGTATTGCCAGTTTTACGAATAACCTGAGCTCGATACCACTGTTTGTCACTGGCAAAGAGAGCAAGACAGGGACTCCCAGGATCCAGTGTCTCCGGGAACATTGTGCGCTGCTCGGACTGTCCTACTTTCTGAGCGAGCCTTGACACTTTGTTGAGGTCCTCCGTGTTGGCAGGCTGACACCAGAAGTAGTGGGGTCCCACAATGCAGGATGCGTATACTTCCTCAGTCTTGTTTTGGAAAATGTTTGGCTTCTTGTAGCTGCAGATATTCACACTTCCTTCAGGGCAATTAAGTTGCGTCACATTTGACTCAGTGTGACCACCTTGGAAAAATGTCTCTGCCAAAGATATGTCTTGGTCCTCTAGAATGACGTCCCAAACATTTTCTGTCTCCTGAGTGAAGATGCATGTAAAGGTCTTTTTAGGATTCTCTGCTGTGGCTCTTTTGAATATTAATGCTGCTTCCTCATCCAATTTGTCATGTTTGTTGTTCACACCTCCAAGACTACAAGGAATGCTGAACTTTGGACATGTTACCAACTCTTGGTCAAGGTAAGAGGTTTTGACACATGGGATTGTTGCTTCATTGCCAAAGTCTATGAATTCAACATGGACAGTGTTGTCCTCAAGTTTGTGTCTGACAACTGCACGATACCAGGAACTGTCATCAGGAAATTCTGCCTTCACCAAATCGCCAATCTGGAGGTCATCAAAATCAACTGGAACACAGAGTGATTGGGGTTCATTTAGCTTCTTCAAAAGAGAGTGCATTTCATTTTCTTCCTTTTGCAACTGAACAAAAACACTGAATGGATTGCTGAAATGTGAAATATACACCTCTGCTGACAATCCTTGTTTTATGAGCTTCGGTGGTAAATCTGTGATTCTGGCACTACTAGAAGTTTTTTTTCTTTCATCCAAAGTCTTTCCAAGTTCACCCTCTGGCACGGAGACATGAAGCATGGACTGTAGAGTCATCTCTTGTTCAGCTCCAACACACATTCCATTGCTGCTATGAACTTTATTTTGTTCTGTCATCTTCCTTAATGGTGACATATTCATGTGCTCCTGTGTTTGGCACTCCTCCCTTGGCACACTAAATGTCTGTTTTGAGCTCTCAGAAAGTTGCTGGTCAGTCAGCTGGACCAAGCCAGTCTCCTTTCTTTGTTGTACATTTGCTATCATCTCTCTCACTTTCACATTTACATTCAGGGATCCATCACAGAGTTCAACGATTAGCTTTTCCTTTGCGTCTTTCGCCACCACCGAAATAGTAAAATAATGGCCAAAGGCAAGATCTGCAAACCACTTGTTGACCTCCTGTGGTACATCTGCTGGAACATTGAACAGTCCAAGTGGAACCGCCTGCACAGGAACAGATCTGGCTGTACTAGCTTCAACAGGACAGGGACAAATATCAGATTTATTCACTGCAAGGGTATCACCATAGTCCACAAAGTGCACCTGAAGGTTTGGAGACATTGCTATTATTTGACCTCTATACCACTGATTATCTGTGTACTTAGCAAAGCAAACACTGTTGAGTCCTAGAGGGGGATCTGTGCACTGTGGCTGCCTCATTAGTTGCTTAACATTTTCCATCACTTTGTCAAACAAGTGGGAATTCCTGTCCAGCTGGCAATAGAAGTGATTAACACTCTCTGAATAGGTTATCCACACCTTTTCTTTTCCACCCACCTCAGTGTTATGCGTGGAGTAATTATATGCATCAGACGTGACCAGAGGAGGGACTTGCATGTGAGCTTCACCCTGTGTCCATTTCTGAGCCAGCATCGTGCAAGCACTCTCAAATGGTGTTTCAACATCTACCACGTGAAGCGACAGACCTTGTGAATCAGGCATCACAGCTTTTATAATGCATTTCAACCCAGAGTTTGAGGAAGCAACTGAACCTACAAACTTCTGAAACTCTGCTAAGGCAGCACTGCTCCAAGTAGCGGCAGCGGGATTGGTGGGATGCTTCAGACTGAATAAGCAACACTGAAAGGCCTGGGCATTTAGCTGTAAGAAACCTGGCTCAATCGGGCGCAGGTCTTGCATGGGGACCTTTCGAGTTTCACCATAGTCTACAAACCTCACATCTACAACAGGGGAGTGGTGATCTGCAATTATCCTTGCTCTGTACCACATGCCATTATCTGGATGACGGGCAACACAGATGGACTCAACCAGTGACTGACAGTGGGAAGAGGCATAATGGTTTTGCATGTCTTGCATGAGGAGTCTGAGAGAGTCACTGTTATCTGCTGTTTGACACCAAAACTTTTCTAGACTTTCAATGCAAGATATTTTGACATTGACAGCGCTTTCGATAGGGAACAAATGCTCATGAAGAACATTATGCGTCACAGAGGGGTAACGTAGAGAAAGATGCCCATTGCTCTGCATTACAGGGTCTGGGTGTTTTTTGATTTGTATTGCTTCAGATTGTTTGCCAAAACTGGCATCATCATCTTTCCTGACATTGACTGGTAGGTTCTTGGAGCATGGCAACATATTTTCTTGTAATCCATCAACATTTAAGTTGAAATCCAGGCCGTGTTCATCTCCAAGTGATTTGAGAAATGATGCGGTTATGGAATCAATGTGGACATTTGAATCCTGTTCAGTCTTTGAGTCCGGAGAAAATCCTGCCTTCTCTATAAAGCAACTGTTGATGCATGTATTATCAGCTGTATAGAGCGTGACATAATAGATATCTTGAGGTATATTATAGCGTTCAAATTTGGCCACGACTCTCTGATGCTGGAGCACCAATTTCAGGTTATCAATTTGGTCAGCAGTCCATTCCATGCCATTTTCTTTTACCCCATCAAGAGAACAGAGATATGTAACAACTGGCATTCGCAGGAATTTTTCATGCAGTGGTCTGATGTCTCCTACTGGGACAAATTCAGTCTTTCCATGATCCACATGCAACACTTCTACAGCACCATCGCTAGTAGCAACGTCTCGCTTTAATACAGAGCGATACCACTTGCCGTTTATCCCTCTTGCTGCACACGGGGTGCCGCAGGCCTGTGGTTGTGCCTTTCCAGAAGTTGAACTGTCTTCATAGTGCTGTTGGATCTGCTCTGATAACGTCTTCAGCGCCTTGGAAAAAATTGAGACTTGACAGAAAATGTGCAGTGGATCATTTACCTCTGTAATTTCAACTGTCTCAAATGTATCAGTTAGCAGTTCTGGGTACAAATATTGGCCAAATATCTGAAGTTCACTACCAACATCATGGTTCTGTTTCTGCTTTATACTGCAGGCCTCAGAAGCCTCTCCTTTTGGTAAATGTAGAGATGCAAGTACAAGGCATTTAAACTGGCCCATATGAATCTTCCTTGCAAATCCAACCTTACAAAGGTGCTTGGAAACAATTGGTATGTCAAGTAGAATTGTCCTGTCTGGCATCAGCACATCCTGAACCAATCCATTGAATGTCTTGCCAGGCAATGACTTCAAAAACTTTGTGGCTCTTTCAGACCAGTTATTCTCAAGGGACAGGACATTGGCAAGGATACAGGATTCAATTTCAGGAGGCAGGAGAAAACTGTCACTTTGGCCCCATGCTAAGATTTTACTTGTGGCGATATGGGATTGTCCCTGGTCGACAAGAAAAACATTGTACGTTTGACCGTGAATCGATACGATCCGAGCTCTGTGCCAGGTTTCATTGATGTGAACTAGACAGAGGTCCCCAGGATTTCCCTCTGATTCACAAAACGTCTGTTTGGGAATCTGATTTTCCTCTCTCATTTGTTCATAGACATGTTTCCGTCCATCATCAATGTTAACCCATAATTCCACAAGACCACAGCTGGGGTTTAAGTTTACCCTTGTGATGAGAACAGGTACTTCTGATCCAGGTGTTGGAAGTCCAGGAATCGAACACATTCTGAAGCCCAGGTGTAAAATTCACCTGCAAAAATTGAACAGATAAATGTATTAATGTTGGAGCAAAATACCATACAGACCATAACTAACTCCTGTAGAGGAATGTGCACTAAAAGCACTTAAGAAGAATGCTACCCACCCATTTTAAGAATTCATGTTATTTTTGTGCCCAGGGATAGTTCAGCCAATGTCTTTTCTTAAAAGTTAGAAATCCTTGAATTTGTGATGTCACTTGGAAAATCCGGCACTGCTCCATAGACAATGAATGGGGCGCTGACTTTGCTGACCTGTAAAATTTTTGTGCCAGTTCATGCACCCAAATGAGGTTTAAGTTCTGGTCTGGTAGCAATGCTAGAATGTAAACTTCAACTTCATAGCCATAAGATGCTAAGTTGAGTTGTCACACTAGCCTTGCTGGAAGTATGAACCAGAATTTGAACCTTATTTGGGTGCAAGAACTCACACAAAAATCTTACGGGTCAACAAAGTCAGCACCCCATTCATTGTCTATGGAGCAGTGCTAGATTTTACATCCCAGTGACATTACAAATTCAAGGGTTAGTTCTCAAGTTTCTAGCCATAGAAAAGAGTGGTGCATGTTCACAAGTGACTGAACTGTCCTGGGGCACAGGAATAATATAGTCCATATGATTTTTCTTTTATTGATGGGAGATCCCCTTTAATTGTAAGTGTCCCTTTAAAGGTGTGCAATCTGGGGTTTGCATGTGGCCACTAAAATTCACTTAAATGTCCTTGATTTGGGGAAATAACCTGTCAATTTGATAATGCAAGGCAGTAACCATAACTTCATTTTTGTGATTCCAAATTTGATGTTGTTGTATAGCAAATCCAACGCCCTCCATGCAAAATCGCCAATTTCAAAGCCATATCTTTAAATAAATATCAGCAATCGAGTAGCATTCAGGATTAATGTTATTATTATTAATGTCCCTAACTGACGCCCCTGGAACAAACCATAAGCATGGTTTTATTTAGATTTTTAAGGTGGAAAATTCGGTGTTTTACAGGAATGCATCGACAAATGTATTCATGTTTTAATATTGATCAACAACTTCCAGCTTGTTATGAAAGATTAAAGGCTGCTGGATCGCAAAACAATCGCTTTATCTTTTCTCACCGGGTTTGATGTGGACGACACATCTCGTGTTCTCCTCGTTAAATGTAATTGGGATTCAGTGGCAAGGGGGGGGCGGCAGTCTTCTCACATGGGCTTTTATCGTAATTGCACCCACCTTCCTCTGGGCGCTTAGGCCTACCTCTTTTTTTTTTTTTTTTGTAAAGCATAGCAAATTTGGCAAAATGTAGACAATATACAATATATCGGAGGCAGTATGTTAAATATATATAAATGAAATTGTTTAAAAAAAAAAAAAGTAAGAATCATACATACAGGCACGTTAAATTTCTTGATATTGCACAATGTACCTCTTAACTTTTTTTTTTTTTTTTTTTTAAGATTTGAAAATCGATGTGGTTTTATTTTGTAAAGCGCACACAGAAGTGACATTGCTTCCATAATACTAATACTTCCATGTGCCAGTGTTACACCAGTTCTTCATGTTTTCTGTTCCTTGTTTGAAAGCGAAGACACACCCACTAAAGTCACAACTGCAGTTACAACATGCTCACCAGGAAGTCTCAAACGGTGCGTATGACAATGTTATGTTTTTAGGCTACACAGGCAAGCGTAGAAGGCGAAGTCTATAAACTTGTCATATTTTTTTCAGTCAAATAGGGAAACTATGCCAAAAAGTTGAAGTGTTTTTATATTCATTAAGAGCTACATGCATTGTTGTTTTTTGTTCTAGATGCATTAACCTTACAACAAGGTTAGGTCTGCTTTGTTCAAATAAATCTTCATTTTGAGGTGAATCAGACAGAATACATTTGCAGAATACAAAATCAGGCATATATGTTCATCTACAGCTTTATGCCTTGAATTACACCTGTTGCTGCAGTGGTCTGCCGGTAGTTTGGCTTCCTGGATAGAAGACAAAGAGCCCACATCTCTTTCTCACAATGCTGACTCTGGGAAACTGTTTTATATATTGTTTCCCTGTTCAATTTCTTCAAATATTATTGTGTAGAAACTGTGTCACTGCAGAGGCCATCGGTTTAGAACAGGGAGGAACTGGGAGAACTTGTTTGGCATCAAGAGATGAAAACGAATAACAAAAGGCTGATGTTGCAAGAATACACTTAAATAATGCAAAAAGGTGCTCAGAGTTCATTTAGCGCGTTGTTTGGTGATTTAATGCCTGCAAATATTATTCTTGAGGATGTCCATCATAAAACTTACAGAACTAACTACGAAACTTCAGACTGATACTTGACCAATCATGAATGACCTAAAGAAAGGAAGTCTGATGTCTGCTTTCTGTGTCTCCGCTACCTTATTCTATTTTCAGCGACTTGTTTCAAAATGAGTAAGAGGCAAGGCAAAGTTATCAGTGATGTGACATCTGTCAAGAGCCGTAGAGTGGAGTCTGTGGTTACCCAAGATGCACCAGGCGATACAAACCATCAGGGCCCGTCCTTCAACGACCTCACTGTGTCTCCCACTGTAAGTCATGAAGTTCTTCATAACGTCCGTGCTGTGTCTGCGTCTTTGCTTGGCACCAGCGTATTTACCGTTGAATATTGCTTTGTTTATGTGTTTCCAGGGAGATATTGGCCTCATTGAAAGCGTCACTATAAAGAATTTCATGTGTCACCGCTTGCTTGGTCCGTTCCAGTTTGGGCCCAATGTGAATTTCATCGTCGGCAACAATGGGAGTAAGAAATGGATTTCTGATTATTGCCATGTAATGTACTGTTGGCTTGAAACTATTTGTAATTACCTCCCAACCCATCCAGGGCGATAAACCAAACCACCTGCCCTACAAAGTGAAAGAGCAGCAGCTGCATGAGTTGTGAAACTGAGAAACATGACAGTTTACATTAAAGTTTATCTGTCCCAACAATCATTTAGTTAAGGGTGTATTTGTTGTTGATTTGAAAGCTAAACCCTGGTCATGGCTTTGTATGGCAGTGTAGTCAACCTAATGCAGATGGATGGATGGATACTTAGTTTGTAACTTACTTATTTGCTTGCCTACTTACTTTTTTTTTTATCGCTGGAGGCAAATATACCACTCCTGGATATGATTCCTGGAGTTTTCCATGTAATTAAGTATTTCTTTGTTGTTGATGTTTTTCCTGAATGATTTAATTTCCAGGTGGAAAAAGTGCCATCCTGACTGCCTTAATTGTAGGCCTTGGTGGGAAGGCCACTATCACAAACAGAGGAGTGTCACTGAAGGATTTTGTGAGGAGCGGTGAAAAGTAAGTCAGAGTTTATAATGTCAGACAAAACCATATTATAGAAAGTACCAATACAGACCAAAATAGACATTTTTATTACTCAATGGAAAACCAGTGTGTGGCATTATTGTGTTGTTGGTAATGGTGTAATTACATTTTCGTTACCAATGGTATATTGGTGATAGAATACCATCTTCTACTCTATTCTGTAGTACTGCAGATGTAACAGTCAAGCTGAGAAACAGAGGAGCAGACGCCTATAAACGGGACGTTTATGGCGATTGCATCTCCATTGAGCATCGGATCTCAAGTGACGGCTGTCGGACCTGTAGGCTGAAGACCAAATCAGGTAAAGTTTCTGACTTTGTACAGCAATAAATGTTATAGATAATGTTCATGTCAGGGTTGATTATTGCCTCGTACCAGTGTGAGTCTCTTGGGAACACTTGGGAAGGAAGACAACCCGTTTTAATCAGACCTTTGTCCCCCAAGCTGTATACATTCTTGACTCTAGGTTAGGAATTTTCCTTTATGAACCTGAACGCATTTTACGTGCGTGGCACTGCTGCACATCGTACCATCTGTCTCATTTGTTTACGTTCACTGTTGGCACTGAAGGTTGTTATATCTTGTAAATGTCACAGCAATTTTTTATCTGCGCTTAAACAAATTCCTGGCTGTGTGGCAATAAAACGGACTTGAGCTTGAACTGTGCTTGCCAGTGCGTTGGAGTTACTGATTGTTGTTGAATTAGGGAAAGAGGACAGCTTTTCCTGGGAAGTGTGTTTAACCGTCCAACCGCTTCATCTCTGTTAGATAGACGCTGGCTGTATTCGGCATGACTGCTGTGCCAGGCTTTTGTCTTTCAGTTAGGTCACCGCTCTTTATGAATGTAATGCTTTGCTGCTGAAACATTATCTTTTTAATGCTTATCTCATATGTTTACAGTGGTTTGAATCTCCCCATTTGTCTTGTAACTTGTATTCCAGGGCAACTCATCTCCAACAAGAGGGAAGAACTGACCGCCATTTTGGACCACTTTAACATCCAGGTATTTATGTCTGTCAGGTCAAGTCATTTTTTCCGCAAAATATTTTCAACCTCCACTGGTTTTCATGTGGGCCAGTCGTGGGAAGATATATTGAGGTTGAAATGTTGCTAAATAAACTTGTTTCATCCGTTGGCCTTTTAAATCAAGCACATAGTCCTTCACTTCCTCTTTGCTGCAAATATTTTTTTCCATTCATTGTCATGATTGATTCCTTGAGGCCTCAGCAGTACATTTGCTCTGTGTGTTACAGCTGGATAACCCAGTCTCCATTCTCAACCAAGAAATGAGCAAACAGTTCCTGCATTCAAAAAGCGAATCAGACAAGTATAAGGTACAACACCACAATGTACATCACAAGCTTGGAATGATAACGTTGCAACTGTGTGTTCAGAGAAGCTTTCCATGTTGTAAATTTGCATTTTCACACATTTACACAAACTAAAATCTAACTGGAGCCACAGATGTAGATTTGTTTGTAGAGCAACATGGGACAGCGAACTCATTTTCCATCAACAAAACGCTCCATAGAAATGTCTCTTAACTCCATGCTCCCTACGTTCGATTTGTTTCTGCCCACTGTCCTAATAAACATTTTGATTTGACCGCCATTTTTAGTTCTTCATGAAAGCGACTCTACTCGAACAGATGAAGAGGGATTACATCCACATCAAGCACACTAAAACAGTTACAAGAGAGCAGGTTGAGAGACAAGAGGAGGTACTGTGTTTTCTCTTACTATTTGTTGCATTAGATGCAACAAAGGCAGTGGAAATTATTGATAATTTATCATAAAATTTAATGAGATTTCAGAATGATTTGTTCATTGTGTAGCGTTTATTTTCCGAGGACCACAATGGAAACTGCAAGTGTTTTCAGTGTGTCTATGCTTTTTGTGTGGATAATTGAACATGTATACTTCTTTTTGCCCAGAATAAATCAAATCAAATAAAACGTCACAAATGTTTGTGTTCAGTGCCTCAAGGACCTGAAGCAAGAGTTTCTCCAGAAAAAAGAGCGGTTTGAAAACTTGTCGTCCTTCAGTGAGATGAAGGTGGCTTTGGAGAATCTGAAGAAAAAGATGGCATGGTGTCTGGTAAGAGTTCATCTGTTACCCGCTGAAGGAGAATTCTCCCCAAAAAATGAATTGTAGTTTAGGGTTAGGTCATTCTGTCAAAACAGACATTTTCCTAAAATTTCCTAAGATTTTTATCTGCTGCTTTTTAAAATATGTGTATAAGTTCTCAAGAGCAAGCAAACTTTCATGTATGTCTAATAAGTATCTATAATTATGAAATATGTAACTGTTTAATATAGGAATGGGAGTATCCAATCCATAGCATTTTTATTTGTATAGCACCATTCTTGTCACTGTTACAAAGTGCTTCACAAAACAAATACAAAATACAGCAGTAAAACACAAAGAAGCATCAGACAACAGAATAAAAAAGTAGAATATAAGGAAAAGATATAAAAGAGGATGTAAAATCAACAAGTAGACAGTAGAGAGTGACAAAACGATTATACAGATTATACAACTGAGCCGCCAGGACACACAAAGACATCTACTTT
The DNA here is from genome assembly GCF_048128805.1 of Centroberyx gerrardi. Taxonomy (NCBI): domain Eukaryota; kingdom Metazoa; phylum Chordata; class Actinopteri; order Beryciformes; family Berycidae; genus Centroberyx; species Centroberyx gerrardi. The sequence continues at coordinate 6,615,952 of NC_136013.1, forward strand.
TTAAAATTAACACCCTATAAGTCAGTTTTAGTGGAATTCCCCTTTAATCAAACACGCTAAGCTGTCTCCGCTAACGAACCAACAAGAGAACTGCATTTTAGTGAAGTCAAAGAAAAGAAAAGTGAAAGAATGCTTTATCTGAGATTTCCTTTGAGCGCGTACTTCTCAGTCAACTGCAGTATGTGCTGCACTTTCATGATCGTTTTCAATCACTTGCAGGTCAGAGAAAAGGAGCAGCTGGTGCAACAGATAAAGGAGGAGATTGAAAAGGAAGAGAGTAACTGCAAACACCAGGATAACCTTCAGCTCTGTCAGGTGAGACTGAAGTATTCCTCTTCTGGCGACCAGCATATATACTGTACTTACTTTACATGTTTAGATGTCTTCCACGGAAAAAGACTTGCAAGTACTTTGTTTTTCGGCATTGTCTTCAAAGGTTTATGTGCTTTCTCCCATTTTTTTTTTTCCACCCAGACGAGGGTCATACAAGTAGAGAAGAAGCTCCAGAATGTCAAATGCAAGATTGACAGTCTCAGAGAGGAGCAGGAGTCTCTATCGGAAGACAACCTCAAGCTGAAAGAGCAAGTGAAGGCCAACAGCAAAGCTCACAAAGAGCAGGAGGTACTGCAGGCTTACTTTAGCGTGAAGGGTCACACCTGGTTTTGTGTGTCCCTGTGTGCAACTCTTTGGCTATTCAGTTTGCACCTGAAAAGATGGGATTATTTCAAGTGTACGTGATTCGCATCGGTTGCTGTTGTTTTCCTTTTGCCGCAGCTTGTTTACTTCCGGGCTTTGAACAAACTGAAGCAGTCGGAGCAGGAGCAAAACCTTCTTCAGGGGAAAATTAACAAGGCAAAAACAAGGTGGGTTATTGTAAATTAAAAGAAAAAAAAAAAAGATTGTCAATGAAGTTTTCTTAGCGTTAATAATGGGATAAGATGTGCTGATAGAAATCTTAGGCATGCATTACATTGGGTAAGCAATTATAACATCAATTTATTAGTGAAACGCTATTAGAGATCATTTTGAAATCCTACTTTTTTCACTGTGTTTTAGTGGGAGCCTGAGCAGTGAGGGGGAGACGCAGTATACAAAACAGCAGCAGACCTTATCCGCTCTGAAAGAGCAGCTTGGAAATCTCGAGTGTGAGTGTGCAGAGCTGAATCAAGACATCAAGGACAAACAGCAGGCGCTCTTCAAAGGAAAGGAAGAATTGGACAAGCTGAGGTACAAAGAAAAGATATTTGCTTTCACACAAATGTATTATCAAGGAGCTCAGCGTGTGGTATGAGTGTAATTTGATCGAGAGAGATCATTACGCCGCGCCTCCAGTGAAATGTTGTGTTCAAGTTCTATTCATATCGACTAGGCTGGAAGAAAAGAATATCCAGGTTTCTTTTGAGGCCAAACTGAAGAGGAAGAATCAGCTGCTCGCCAGTCGATCAAACAAACTGAAGCGGTTCGGAGACAGCGTGCCCGACCTGCTGGGGGCCATCGACGAGGCTCATGCCACGGGACGCTTCCTCAAGAAACCTATTGGTCCAATAGGTGACAGATCTATTTATTTTTTACTCTTCTTTTTACGTGTTCGCTGCATTTCCTTTCTAGATTATTTAGAACAGTTCTGTTATTCTGCTCAATTTACCACACACCAAAATAAGTATTTGAAGAGTTCATTTCCAAAATGCTGTTTATCTGTTTTGGAAAATTAATCATTACTTGATCATTCAATATTTCTAAAGAGCAAGTGTCTCTACAGAGCATCTTATCTGCTCAAGTACTATCATTTTGTCAACCAAGAACTTAAATTTCCTCCTATCCTGTAATCGTATCCGTCATTTTATGAATTTGTAGTGAAGTGGCAAATTCAGTTTAAAGCAGGTGTTAAATGATATATATTATAGTTGATGGTTTAAGTCTTCATACAATGGGGCACATCTGCTTCAGGCTGCTTGTTGACTTTCCTCTCAGGAGCGTGCATCAACCTGAAGGACCCGACTCTAGCTGTTGCTGTGGAGTGCTGTTTGAGGAGCTTCATGAAGACGTTCTGCTGTGACAATTATAAAGACGAGACCGTCCTGCAGGAGCTGATGGCTCGTTACTACCAGAGGGGCGGCAGGCCACAGATCATCGTCAGCCCTTTCATTGAGAAAGTTTACAACATTCACAGACGGTCAGCAGCAGGATTTTTGTTTATTTTTATTTTTTTTTACGGTTTAAATTCAATCTCCTGGTTATTTTTTTGTCACATTTGCTTTTTGGGTGTTTTTTTCTATACTCGTGCAACTGAAAGACGCATTTTAAAGCTACAAACTCTTTGCTTTTCTGCTGTTGTGTTTTTTAGGAGAGCCTATCATCCAGAATACCCATCTGTGCTTGACATAATCAGCACAACCAGCCCAGTCATCACCAACTGCCTGATTGACATGAGAGGGATAGAATCAATTCTGATTATCAAAGTTAGTATCTCATGAAGAAACGTTGAATATTGCATGGCAGTACACTCTTTCTAGGAGTGATGTAGCAATTGCTGTTTATTCCCAGTTGCAGGACTGCATCGTGGCATTTGTATCTGAGCTGTTTTGGTGTTTAATCGTAGGAGAAAGAGACTGCGAGGAGGATCATGCAGCAAAACCGGCCTCCTAAAAGCTGCCGTGAGGCCTTCACTATGGAGGGCGATCAGGTGTACACAAACCGCTATTATACCTCGGACTTCAGCATGGCCAAGTATCTTGGCGGGGACCTGGAGACGGAAATATGGTAACTCAGCCCTTTTTATGTTACAGATGAGCTGTGAACAAATTTATGACAAAAGTGAGGGGAGAAAGATTCCTATAGGTTTGTGTGATGAGGCCTGGAGGGGAAGGAAAAATCCACCCTAAAACACTGATTAAAAACAGCTATTGGAAATGTAGCATGCATTAATGGACACATTCTGTTGTTTGGTGGTGCATTTTTCTTATTCCCGTGGATAACTGGCCAAGACGATGTGATGTGACGTCAAGATATTTCCAGCGCAGCTACAATGGAGTTTGATTGATCTAAAACAATAATGGTAAATCAAAGAGCAAGGGGCTTTTTTCTACACTCTCCATTTTGCACCGATTGCCAGAAATGTGTCAAATACAACGCACTCTTCGGCTGCTTTTTTGTCATGGCATTGTTCTCTTTCCACCCACTTTTTCTCGACTAGAAAAACGTATTACCCTATCGCTATTGGTCTCACCACATACATAGAGCACGGAGAAACCCGTTTTCTGTGCGTTGTCATTCTGAGAAACATAGGAAATCATTAACTGAAGTATTAGTCGATGAGGCAAGTTGAGGGAAAGGTACACCAAAACAGTAAATTACAACACTTTATTGCAAAAAACAACTCCTTGACTGCACTGAACATCTCAAATTGATGATATCTAACAGTGTAAGAGTATCCTTCGTTGGGTTTTTCCTTGAACACTTTGGCCTAATTACAGACAAGATCACTTTTGAACAACCGCAGTTGAAGTGGCGGTTGCTTGTGATTGATTTGGAAATGTGGTGTAATTGATGCTGACTGTTATTTTGAAATGTGGTAAAAATCAATACCATCTGTTCTTGGGAAGTGTGGTGAAATTGTTACTGTCTGTTTGGAAATGTGTAAAAATTCCACAGCATGTTGTTTGGAAATGTGGTCAAATTGCTACTGTGTGATGTTTGAAAATGTGTCAAATTTCTACAGCATGTTGTTTGGAAATGTGGTCAAATTGCTACTGTGTGATGTTTGGGATCGGGCTGAAATTGATGTTGTCTGCCGCAGTATGGTGGAGTCGGACCTGGAGAATTACAAGGCTCAGCTGTCCAGGTTTCAGCTCCACCTGAACTCTGTGACGGAGGACATCCAGTGCATGGAGAGCAAGCTGAACGGCACCATCATGACTCTGAAAAAGACTCTGGTTAGTGGGCAGGCTCGTGCACGGAGGGTGTGCATGAGAATGTGGTCAAGACTTAGAGTAGGCCTAATGCTGACTGTTCGGTTTCCACTCCCAGCTCTTTATCATGTCGGAACCTGAATCATGAAACTTCCAGTCAGAATCAGTCAGGAGTTTCCAAACCAACCCATACTCTCCCACACCCACCACACAAAATGAGGCCTCTAATCTTGGCTAAAGACTAAAGACAAATATACTGATAAAACACGGCAGTTTTGAGTCCTTGAGTTTCACCAAACAAGTCCTTGAATTTGGTGTCCAAGTGAGTGTGGGAATGAAAATTATTGATGAAAATGAATGAAAATTATTTTCCTCTTCTATCTTTTTTGTTTTCAATGCAGGCCTCTGGGAATCAGGTCAAGGCAACGATAACCGAGCTGGAGAATGTCGAGGAGGAACAAACTGATGACATCAGCTCCTTGGTGATCCTTCAGTTTTTATTTGTCCCCCCCACCTCCCAAAAAAGACATTAACCCCTTGCACCATGACTTTCCCCTTAGGTGTCCCCTTAAGTAGCTTCAAAGTTATAAAAACAATTTTTTCCAGACTGTATGACAATGTCACATGCATATTTTGCTCATTCCAACGCTTCAGTGAAGCTATAGCTGCTATAGTGAAATATTCAAACCCAAGATGCAATTTTTTTATGGCTGCACCATTACATCAAATAGAAAAATCTAGATGTTTGTGCACCATTTTATACCCATTTTCCTGCAGGACATATTTGGTATCTTTGGAAACCTTGGGATCTGGACTAGAATTTAAAATAAAGTTCTGTGGGTTTGAACAAAGCTTGGCTGCAGCACATGCGTTTGTAATGGTGATCCCGCTGGTGGGACTGGCAGGAGTGGAGGAAGGTAATCCCACCATGGATTATGTTAAGTGTAATGTTTTTAAATCCCCAAACACTGCAGGAAGAAGTGGCCCAAGAGAACCAACAGAAAATCGAGGCAGAAAACCAAACTGTTCATGAAGCGAAGAAAGAATTCGACAAGCACAGGAAGAAGGCAGAAGACATCGACTCCAAGTACTCCTGTGTTAGAGAGAGGATAGACCAGCTTTCTGAGGAGATGGAGCCGTTGAAGGTGCAGTATCAGTTTGTTCAGAGATCAAAAATAGTTTCAGATACCAAAAGATTGTAGACAGCTCTTCAGTTTTGGTGATTTTCATGTCTCTTTAACTGAAAGTGTACATGGTCCTTTTAGGATTTAGCTTTTTTTTTTTTTTTTTTTCACATTAGAGCCCATGAAATCTATTCATAACCCAGAATATAATTTTTTTTAAATGGTTGAAAGCTGTGTTTTTAATTCTTGAAATCTTGATGGTACACAGTTTTCATCCGACAGCAGCATTATTCTTTTGGATTATCCTCTCTGGTGTTCTGAATTAATCCCTAATGGCACAGTCTGAGGTCATGACAGCTTTTAAACTATCCTCCCTAACTAGTGATAAACAATTTTTTTTTGCTTGTTTGTTTTCCCCAATAGGACGAGCAGGTGAAGTTGGAGGCCGAGTGTGGAAAACATGAACGAAACCTGAAGATTTTAGAAAACAAGCTGAAGGTTCACGAAGACAACATCCAAGCTATGAAAAATGAACTTGCTCAAAAAGAAGAGGAGTTGCAGGTAACGATTTCCCTCCAGTGCTGAAGAGTAAAGTCTGACAAGAGCAGTGCTGAAAATTTGTATTTATTTATTAAACTCCCATTAGCTACTTCATGTGCAGTTCCACTCTTCCTGCTGTCTCCACAGGCAGATTGGAGTTTAGCAGTACAAACATTTCTCACAAATGGAATCATCTCATTGGTTGAGCTAAGTGGAGCCAAAGAACCACAGTTTTTCTGGCTATGTGACATCAGACTGAAGCTCAGTTATAAAAAAAGGCCAGGGGTAAGAGAGAAGGTACAATAATACAATAATACACAATATTATGAAGCCTATAGACATTTTTTATAACCAATTCTGTAAACCACTTTAGTACAAACCTGTTTTGTTTTTGAAGTGCTATATGAATAAACTTGAACTATAGCACTCTTGGTATTAACTGAAAAAAAATGCAATCTAGCCAAGTTAGCTAGTTAACATAGCGTAGCTGACCTTCCAAGTTCAAACTAGCCATACTAGTCTATAGCTATCTAGGTAAGCTAGTTAGCTAGCTGCTGACCTTCCAACATCATGAATGCCATGGTCATGAATGAATGAAAATAATAAGTCTTACCATTTATTTCTTTATATATTTTAACCGTAGTTCAAGTTTGCCAGTTAGGCTAACTTGCAGTCCAAGCACAAAACTGTTGATGTTTAGCTCCGCCCACTGAAGTTGAACTCAACCAATGAGATGATTTCTACCTCCAGAGTAGGCTAGATCTGTCTCCAAGAAATGTTTGTACAACTAAAATTCCAATCTGCTCCACATATAGATAATTCATCATCCATCACAACAGTGAGCTGATTTGTTAAAATTTTTGTGTGAGAATGAGATGTTAACCACAGTGTTGACATGGTGACAGGAGTACGTGTCCAAGGCCTCAGAGATTAGTCCTGAACGGCAGCAGGTGGACCGCAGCGCCAAGAGCGTGGACACAGAGATCACCAGGCTGAGGAGGAGGATCAGCGTGCAGGAGAGCAGCCACGGAGACCAGGAGCAGGTGGTCAGGTACAGCAGGCTCCCAAAAACACCTGGGACTGGTGCTATTTCACTTTACACCAAACATGTCCCAGAGGCAGAGCGGCTCTGGAGGCAGAACCTATTTTTATTGGTTACGAAACCAAACCCCTTCATTTTATCCCAGAAGTGTCCTTAATTTCTCCATTACATAAACATGAATTATCCATTAACCGCTTTAAAAAAGTAAGGTTAGTATCATGGGTTTTTAAGGGATTTATTCATGGGTTGATTCATGGAGACACTAGTAATTAAGGGATTTTTCATGGCTTTTATGCATGGTTTACAGGGTTATTAATGAGTTATTAATGGAACGTTCCTGTCTCCCTGAATTTTACATTAAATTAGAGCGTAAGCAGTCAAAAATTAAGGGGTGTTTAAGGTGGTTTTGATGGGATCTCCTCCATTAATAATAATTTTAAGGGATTACTGGTTCGTAGAGGTATCTCAGTGGGTGGAGCCAAAGGATCACAGTTTTTAGCAAACTGGCAAATGGCAAAAAAGGAACTATGGTCAAAATATAAACAAGAAATATAAAGATTGTCTCTAAATAGCTTGGATGGTCAGCTAGGCTAACTAGCTAACCTAAGATAACTTTTTTCAGGCAGTTGCAAGAGAGCTAGGCTTCAAAATATTAGCTACCTCTCTTACCCCTGTGTTTTTCACTCCTCATCCTAGTTACTTATAGCCAGAAAAACTGTGGTTCCGCCCATTGAGGTTTAACTCAACCAATGAGATGATTTCTGCCACTGAGAAATGTTGTATAACTAAAACTCCAATCTGCCCTTTGGCCATTGCTAAATCATTTGCTGGGCTCGTTTCACACATGCGCACTGACGGCTGAAATACCCCCCAAAAATTGAGGCTATGCCATTTCTTCCCTCTGCCCTCATTAGGGAATATGCCGAGGCCCTCGCCGTCTACAGAGACAAAACCAACCAAGTGAGAGATCTGAAGAGGTTCATTGATCGGCTCGATAACATCATGTCAGACAGGCAGAACCGATACAAAATAATGCGTAGGTAAATGACGGTTCAGTGACTTTCAAAAAACAACTTAGAAATACATTATTATAGTGTTTACTTGCCTTCCCTGCTTTTGTCTGATGCTCTCTTGTTCCTAAAGGTCCCTCTCTGTCAGGTGCAAGTTATACTTCAATAACTTCCTGATAAAGATGAACTGCTGTGGCTCTATGATGTTTGATCACAACAATGAGACACTCTCAATCTCGGTACGTCCATCTATCATCATTATTGTCTGTATAACATCATTATCATTAATGTTATTTTTATGAAATGCACACATAGAAAGTTTGCTCCTGCATTCGTTGGGACACATTTTTTGCAACATATATCCAGCTGTATGATTATTTTTTATGTAGCAGTTAACATAATGAAGAGGGAATAACTTATGACTTATATTACTTAGTGTTTTTTATTCTTCTGTTGTATTGTTTGCTTGTCAGTTTATGAGTTGATCATTTTAGAATTGCTGTTGTCATTGGCATAGAGGGTCATTCCTATGCTGGACTATTTTTGATTTTGAAATTTTAATGTAATGTAATGGTTTTCATCTATTTACGGTTTTTAATCCATTTATTGTTTTAATCAATTTATTTTATGTAAAGCACTTTTGAATTGCATTCTATGTATGAATGGTGCTATATATATAAATTTAATATTATTATTATTTGAATATAATACCAATTCAGTGAGTCTTGACTAACTAACAACGGATAGACACAGCAAAATGCAAAAGTGCCATATGAACAATACACAAGTCTATGTTGTGTCTCACACACACAGGTAAAGCCTCCAGGCAGGGAGAACGACGGTGTGAGTGACATGAGGTCTCTGTCTGGTGGCGAACGCTCCTTCTCCACTGTGTGTTTCATCCTCTCCCTGTGGGAGATCACCGAATCGCCCTTCAGGTGCCTCGACGAGTTTGACGTCTATATGGTAAGTCTGCATGATGATAGCGCATAAGGTGTCAAAAACACAGCGTGATCTGACACACACGATTTGTGTAAAACCAAGAGACAACCACCAAGGGATGTGTCCTGATTTAGATTTCACACACGCCTGGCTTTAACTCACTTTGATAAACTAATCCCCTTCATTTGCTATATAGGATATGCACAATCGGAGAATCTCATTGGATCTCCTGCTAGAGCTGTCGGAAAGGCAGCACCTTCGCCAGTTTATCTTCATTACACCCCTGACCACTAGGTGACCCTCTTCCTAAAGTCTTCCTCTGTGTTTACATGTTGTTCCTTCCATCACTTTAAATCTTTGTCTGTTGTGCATGTTTTTTCCAGTTCAGGTCCCCTCCTTTCTGTCTATTTGCTTGTATAAAGTCTTTAAAAGCAGTGTCTGTAGCATTTGATGATGTTCAAATGTTGCCCATGTTGTGTGTCTTTTCAGCCATCTACCCAAAAGCAGCCTCATCAAAATCCATCAGCTTCAGGATCCGGAAAGAGACAGGAGTCAAACAGGAGATGAAGACCAGTGACAGAAACTGCTACACATAAAAAAGTGTGTTTATATGCACATTTTATAATTCAGTATTATTGGGGATAGTCAGTTATTCTTTGCAAGAGTTGGAGGTGGTGTTAGTTTGTTTTCTGGGATAAGTTCAGGGCCTTGTTATTAGAAATCCAAGTATGATAGTTGGGATATGCTGGTATTGGCTGTAAATGTATTCAGTTTGTAGTTGTTGTTTTTTTGCAGACTGTGAATGCTCTGTTTTTATGTTCATACTCAGAATACTCTGTTCATTCATCTATACAGATAGATAGAGAGAGAGGAGATATGTGGTTGGAAAGATGCATGTAAACAGTTTATTGGATCTTAATCACTGGGATTTTATTCAATTATGAACTGAGTGAGTGAACTGATGAACTGATTGTAAAATGACATTAGTAGCATTTGTAGGCTTTTTTTTAACTGTATAATCTGCAGTATGGTGGCCTAATGGTCAAAGAGACTGTTCTGTAACTGGAGGGTCACAGGTTCAATTCCTGCAGGACAGTGAATCCCTACCTGGTCATGTAAGCTGCTCTGGATAGGAGTGTCAGCTAAATGACAAAATAATGGTCAGAAATGCATAAATTACTAACACAGAGGATTGTGTGTTGTATGAAACTTAAACTCATGTATTTTCAACCCAATTTTTAAGCTTCTGATGTTCTAATCTGACATTAATACGCAATAGGCAAGATATCCTGCTCAAATTTGCTTCAGGCATTTGTTGGTGCGTCATTTTCGACTTTTGTGTGTTTTTACAAAAACATTGTAGACAAAAGCATAGTGCTGATAGCGACTCAGTAATGGTTATGCAATTGCTGTTTAACTGGAGTTATGTTTGTTTTTTGGTTGTTAATTTTAGGACTGTAGCAACTCTAGAAAATTGCATTAATTTACTTATCATAATTGATATAATTACTTTGTAATTATATTTTGATGGTCTTGTGCAGTTGGTAATATGAATGGTCTATCTGTAATTTCTTACTTCTCTGCATGAGTTGCAACAAAAAGGATTGCATGTGAAAATGTTACAGTGGAAATGTTTTAATACATTTTGCGGAATTTCTTTTTTTTTTTACCTCATGAATTTGGTATTAGACAAGAAGACTCCACTCTGTGAACCCGTGACTCTACTCAACCTCACAGTGTTAATGTTTGTACAACAGGCAACTTGTCTCTTCATCAGTGAATTGGGTTGATCATGTAAGGGCTCTGTAGCATACAAGAAAGATGCCAGTTGACACTCATCTTATAGCTGTGAACTCAAGTGTTACTGTTGTTGCAATAAACTTTGAGTAGAAATCATGGCTGGCCTAAGCACTTTTGTACGGAACATACTTGATAGCAGTAATGCAAATCGCAGGGAAAATACATAGATCCAGGACTGTCCATCCATCCACGGCAACATACATAACTAAAATGTGCATCAGTCTCAACGCTGCACAAATAATTAAATGCCATCAGTCATCACTACCAGCTCCATTAACTGCACCTGCTAGACCATGTCTTTTGAAAAAGCCCATTGATGTTTTATTCATTTTAATCACTACAGAATTAATTTTGGGTGCAACACATGCCACATGTATAAAAGAACAAAAGAAATACAGTCACTTGTATGTTGATTTTTCATATTCGATATAAACATTTACTAGACAAAGATTTTGACATTGCCATTGGATTGGACTGTATAAATAATAAAGACATAACAACAATGTGGGGTTTGGTCTCAGTTATGCTGTGGATAGAACAGTGAAAAGCTCCTGCAACCTCCACTACTGTTAAGTGGACTACAAGCAGACACTCAGTCCATGCTTGCATAGCCTAGAAATGGGAAAAGCAAAAGTGTTGAAATGAAAGAGAATTTCCACAATAGCTTTAACCTACATAATCCAGTTGCCATCTTAACACTGAAACGCTCTTTCAGAGGCTTTATCAAGCACTTCACTCGAGGATCCTGCATCATTAATGATCGCTGAAAACTGAACAGATTAGAGAGATGAGACCTTCAATAAAAAGTTTTTCTTTACAAAAAGTTTTGTACGTAGGAATGCAGTGTGTCCAGTAAACATATGTGAGGCTTTTTCCTTTAGTTGCATTGGAAGTAGAGCCCCTCTCACAAGGCCCCCTAGAGGATGAGCTCCAAGCATTAAGGTCAAAAGCCAAAGATTGTATTCATTTTGCAGTGCTCTTCATTTCTGTAAACATGTTGATATGTACTGTGTGAAGTTATCTGAGTCTTAAATCATATAAGCAGTCTGAAAAATCCAGCCAATTTTGTATTATCTTGGGGAATACGCATGAGTACTGTGCCTAATAACGGTGGTGGTAAATTTGGCCTTTCCCTAGATTCGGCGGCAACAGTACGACAAATCATAAGGGGACGGCGCTCCGCAAATATATTTCTACTCATCCCAGAAGTCACTGAAGCAAAACTTAATTCAACGTTTACGTGACGGCTCTTCCTTGGAGATTAGCCCACAACCACAACCCAAATGTCTGTCCTTCAAAACTCAAGTGGCACACATACACATGTATCAATGGAGGGAAGCATGCTCCCACGTTAGGTGAACTAATGGGTCTAATGAGTCACATACTGTACATCCCATGCAACAATACTAAATGAATTCTGGAGGGTTTCTCTTTTTATACCCACCTAAGGATGCAAAAGGTAAGAGATTATATTTTTTGACACATAATATATGCATGCAAAGAACCTACTCTTCTTGGTTCCATCGTGTGAAAACATCTGGAACAGACAGGAGCCTCTCTATTCTCCAAGAGCTCAAGACGTCTGGATAGTAGAGACAGTTACAATTATCATAGGAATTATTGTTTCGTTACTATTATGTAAAGCATACAGTAGCTGCAGCAGTGAACATTGGGGATCCTAAATACTGCAGGAACATAATTTAATGCAGTGCTCCACTGATATACAAGCTAAGGTTGAATGAGAATGTATAGGGTTACTGTGCACAAATCACATCGGCATGTTTTGAAATATAAATGTATGATATCATATAGCTATATTCAAAATTATTCAGCATTTGACATTCTCATGCATACGACCACAAGAAGCGAGTCCATTGAAAAATAGTCCAAGCATTATTTTTTTTTCCTGTGGAAATGGCAGAGAACCTAATGAGACATTAAAACATGTGCTGCTGTCCAGAGTGTGTAGATACAGGCGGGAGAGGAGCGAGCTCACTTCTGCATGTCACACTGCAAGAGGAGCACGATGGACGGGTCGCTCTTCGCCGCCTCTTTGAACTCCTCCAACGAGATCTGGTCGTCGTTGTTCTTATCCATTTTGCTGAAGATCCTGTCCACCCTCTGCTCTGGTGTCAATCCGTCCTCATTCATCTTCATCATGATCACAGTGCCCACCATTTTGTAAATAGCCTGTGAACGTGGGTGAGGCACAGTGAGAAGTTAGCCAAGGGTTATGGCTTGTTATGCAAATCAGCAAAACCTACATTTGTTTATGCTGCCAAGGTTAGGTGTTTGATTCCTAACCACCCATGCTAAAAATGTATGGATGTAGTTTTTGTTTAGGATCTTTTGAAAAAAACTAATATATTTATGTCACTACACAAGAGTTGTCAATATACTCCTGCACCAATGACATACTCCTGTACATTTACTATACTGATTCTGTTTCCAATACTGAAATGTGATAATGTAATTCAATAGAGCTGCAGTTTGTCATTGGTGAACTGCCTCCTGTAATCAAGAAATTGTCAGTGCGGGTGAGACTGATAACAGGGTAACAGAGTGAGTCCTTCCCTAAATGAGGGCTTAATGATTTGATAATCCCTCACCTCAATTATCTCCAGCATCTCCACCCGGGTGATTTTGCCATCACCATCCAGGTCATACATGTTGAAGGCCCAGTTGAGTTTCTGCTCAAAGCTGCCGCGGGATGTGATGGACAGAGCGCAGATGAACTCTCGGAAATCGATGGTGCCGTCGCTGTTTTTGTCAAAGGTTCTGAAGGCGTGCTGTGCAAATTTTGATGCATCACCATAAGGGAAGAACTGCGAATCAGAGAGAGACGGCCTTGTTACTCTTCAATAATTCAGCAAAGGCTGAAAAAGCCTTCGCTCTTGTGATGGCAACAGTAAGAGTATAGCATCCACTTCAAGATACTTACACAAAATGGCAAATAGTAATGCACAATTAAACTTCAAAGCCTCAAAACTCTCAAGCCTTTATGACAGATGCACGAGAAGCAGAGGGTAAAGAGGGGTAGCGGTTCACACACCTTGACATAAAGCTGCTGGAACTCATCCAGATTGAGCCTGCCACTGGGGCAGTCTTTCAGGAAGCCTTTGTACCATTGCTTCAGCTCATGTTCATTAAACTCTGTGTTCTTCACCAGATCCTCCATCACCTCGGGAGTCAGCTTGCTGTTCTGTTTTCCCATGGTTCCTGTGGTGCAAGAACACGTGAATAATGCATTTATCTATGCTTCAGCGATGGCAGCATGAAAAGCTCTAGCACAGAGAGCGAACCGCACCTTTTAATTTTCACTCCAAACGCGGGAACGCTGAATGTGTGTGTGGGTTTTGATGGGCATCGAATGTTTCCCTGATGCTTGTGTTCTATTTCTGTTCCCTCAGCCTGTTTGTGCCAGTCTGTGGCCTGGGTACACACACTGACCTGGATCATCACTGTCAGCAGAACCAGTTCATCAAATGTTCGATCGGTGCTATCAAGTTTCCATTACAACCACTGTTGTATAACCTGACAATGACAACAAAGCATCTGCATGCCTGTAAGAGAAACACTGCTGCAGGACAATGTACAGTAACCCACAGAGCTGAGTGAGAACAACAGTTCCCACCAAGGAGCACACACTGTAGCACTACATCTGGACTGCTGGGGTAGCCAAGGCTGTTTCCTGCATAATTGATTGGTCAATCAATTTAGCCTAATGATTGAGTAATAAGCCTATGTCACCAAGCGACTTAGCTAATTGTGGCAATAAGGAATCCACAGACCAATCGGCCTGGATTCGTTTGTTATTCACACAGAAGGCCCACAGTAGCAATCATGAGAACTTCAGCAGCAACACCAAGGCAGCCTGTCAAAAGCCCTGAATGCATTAATTATTGACGTATGATGTGGCAAATGAGAGAAAGTGGCTCAGGATGCAGCAATTCTCAATACATAATGTAACAAATGAGACAGCAGAATCTTATTTGAACACATTAATTAATGCTGTTGTGAATGAAGAAGAATGTCCAGCACTTGAGACAAACATGGTCCACATCTCTTTGCAGCAGCATGACAGCAGGCTGGACAGCTCTAAGAGGACTGCATTGGCTTGGGCCTCTTACAACAAATAGCAGAAATGTGTGGTGCAGCCAAAATCAGTGCAAAGCACAGCTTTTAGGCTTCATCAGCTGCGTATGATATAACGAGTTCTGACGAGCCCGGTTGGTAATTATAAAACTGAACCTAGGTTTAATCTCTAAAATAGGCTGCAATGAATGACCTTGAGGACAAACATTTTGCAGGAAGATGACAAAACGAAATTGTTCATGATGGGCTGAGAATACGGCTCGTCGTGTCATCATGTAATTACCGTCTTTAGTGAAATATCCGCCATATATCACACAGGCCACAGGTATGAACGACTTGTTCTATCTAAATAAAGGTAACAGCTGCTATTTTATTCCATGCTTTGGGCAATGACATCTGAGTTATGCTGTTAATGCTAACCGCCTCTGTGAGAGCAAGAGAGACGCTGCTGCATTCCGATAGAAACGACGCAGTGAGAGTATTTTGAGATTAGATCCCACCATCCTGTTTCTAATGACATCTTTCCATGCGCATCGGCTGAAAAAAACATGTCAAAATTTCATAACCAAACAGGCCTATTTTTAAACACAAGACAGCTCTCTCGGAGCCACCAGAGAATCATGCGAGAGGAATAAAAGCCAATTAAATGAGCTAATTCTGATGACATTTCTTTAATTCGTCAAATTATTCCTCAAGGTTTTTTTTCTGGTTGTTTCCAGGAAAAACGCAATGCCTTTATTTTAAGGGATGCGCAGGTGCCAAAACCTCTCCCCGATAGCATGTCAGCCCTCTCCCCATTCCCATTCATTCAAATGGAGAAAAATGATTAAAAAATAAATAAATACGTGATACATTAACATAAGCCATTCATCGCTCACTCCCTGTATAATTTCAAATAGGCATTTGACAATCTGACATAGGTTAATACATCTGCAGGCAATTACTTCTTACCTTATTATAAATTTGGTGATATCGGAATAAATCTGCACCGGCTCCTGCAACCCCTTCCGATGAAATCGTTTGCCCAAAAGGGGATTTATTCTCACACTGCTCGCCTTCTTAAAAACGCTGGATGAATTTCTCGATTTCCCGACGTTATTCCAGATGAGGCGCAGCAGGGACCGATCCCACGCCAGTCTTTGGTTATGCGACTATAGGAGCACGGCGTCACCCGTGTGCATCACAGCCTGATCATAAGTTCACTGTTGCTCTGCTCAAAACCCTGCCCGCTGTAGGTTTAGGTGTAGCCCGCGTCGTTATAACCGCACGGTGGTATAATGACGCTTTTCACCATGAGGATTGCAAATCTTATTTACACCATCAGGGAATAAATGTCCTGGGTTATGAATGATTCCTCTAAACTGTGTGCGTCTATGCAACATACAGTACTTTGATGACATGCGTGTAATAATCTATCACATTGTCCAAATAATACATTGTCAGTGATGACTAATTGCTCCAGACATTTTAGCCTATATCTGTTTAAACCCTGTAAAATGTTTAATAATCCTAAAAAAAAAAAAAAAAAAAAGCCCCTGGCCAAAAATTCATGAGGCTTTTTTGTTTTTGGCAGACATATTGAACGCCTGATTGTGCCCAGTTTTACTTCTTGTTACATGAAATAGACTGCTGTGGGTGTCTAAATGATCCATGAAGGTGTCCTATAACCTGTCCACAGCAAAATAAAAATGATTTTATTAAGCACAATGATTATTTTATTATAGAATAATCATACCACTGGTTTCAGTCTTACCATTCATTTCACCCAAATGACATCCCCAAATGTTTTAATGCCAAGAAACCCCAAATAGATGTGCATTAGACCTCCATTTGATACGATTTTGTCCTAAGGAAGATTTTTGTGTGAATTTGTATATAATTATGTAACAGTCTATACTGTATTTGGGCTGATAACCACAGTGGGGAGAATGAAACCTATCATTAAAGCAGTTATCCTTATATTTTCTCTCACTGAGCGAAATTATAGAGGCAAACTACTCCTCGTTTTCACTGGGGACCTCCTGGGAGCCCCTCAAGCACCCCTGGAGGTCCCTGGGCCACAGTTTGGGAACCACTGATGTAGGTCACCATTCTGTGTTAAATCAGGCCTAAATGTGTGTTAAAGCACGCTCAGATGAAGTCCCCAGCCAAATAACTCTCAGATGCGTGGGCCCACGTCCAAATCTGGATCCGTTTAGGGGTTTTGGGTATGAAAACAAGTGATAATATTGTGTATTTCAATAAGCCGAAAACACACAAGCCTTGAACACAAAATGAAAATGGTTCATAAGACAGAGAAATAAATAGTCTTTCTCACACACACAAGCTCAGATTACTTGATTTCTTAATTTAATACTCACATACGGTACAGTATACACATAGGATTTCATTTACATCTCACAAACACAAAAGCAAACAGTTAAATACATAGATAACTTTAGCACCAGTATAGAGTACTGATCCACTCAGCTTTCTCTAAAACTCTTATTCATAATGATTTTCAAAATAAAACACCTTAGCTCGATCTCACTAGGCATGGCTTACATGTAATATTTTTACAGCAGCATTCACTTACAAAGGTTAATTGATTAAAAAAGGATGCATACTGTACACCAAAGTGGTATACAAAAGCAATACTATATTATATACCCATTTAGATAGCCATTTAGGTTTTCTCAGTGTA
This sequence comes from Centroberyx gerrardi, assembly GCF_048128805.1. Taxonomy (NCBI): domain Eukaryota; kingdom Metazoa; phylum Chordata; class Actinopteri; order Beryciformes; family Berycidae; genus Centroberyx; species Centroberyx gerrardi. The sequence continues at coordinate 6,633,096 of NC_136013.1, forward strand.
ACATTTAAGTGTTTGGTGTATATTGACAACCTCTGTATCAACACTGATGCTTATTAAAAACATAGAAACATATGAATTAAAAACCAGTTCTTATGAGTATATATGAAGAGGCTATGGGGATAATTGGCATGTAACAATCTTGCATATTGAAACATAAATATTATATCACGTTCACAATGCTCTCATTTTTCTCATTATATGTAACAAGAGAGTCTCTGTCTTTCTATGTAGGCTATCATTTTGTTTTATTTAGATTATATTGTTTTGTATTAAAATTATATGAAAAAGAATGATTGTTTTACTAATCACATGGAACCATTACCTTGTTTTTATAAAGTAATGTGAAAAAATAGTATCAAAATGAATTTTTTTAATCTCTCAATCAAAACAGCGTAGCAGTTGATGCACTGTTTCTCAGTAAAGTCATATTATATTATGGATATGTTTTTGAAGATGCTTGTGAGTTTTGAGAAAGTGAGACTAGTCTTCAGGATATAAAGTGTTTTCTGTTATACATTTCTTATCAAATGACAAATCAGCAATTAAGCAGCCTGTGTTGTGCAGTTGGGAGACGAAGCTCTGTCACTGAAACTGCATTTTCCTTACGCTGGCCTTACTGATTACATTATGTTAACATGTGTATGGAGGATGCATTCCACAATCTGAGAGTTGTTAATTAAAAATCTGTGCCAAAACCAGACTATTAAATGAGAAAGGGGTGAATTTGCGATCGATCATCACTACATGACATCATGAAATGCAAAAACCATCAGCAAAATGTATTGTTGGATTCAGAAAGCTTTCAGAACTTGGTCTGCTTTAGTTTGTCGATGTGGTAGCAAAGCTTCAAGGCTGGCCCCAGCTTCAGTCCAAGGTATTTCATGATCATGTCACTCTTTAGAAGTAGCAAGGCATTTCCATCTATCTCCTGTGAAAAGCAGAAGTTCACGTCAAATCAACAAGAGACGGCTAACCGTACCACAGTACAGACTACATTTCTATTCACCCATATTCTGCTGGATGTTCATTCCAGCCAGTTAAATCAACAGTGAAATGAGGCAGGCTGTCAAGAACGCAGTGGAAAAAACAACCTACATGTTTCCTAAAGACGTCTGCGTGAGGGCCGAGGGCCTGGGGGTCCGCATCCCTGATGAACCAGACGACGTCTTCCACAGACCAGGTGGATGGGTCCTTATTGGGGGGGGCCTTGGACTCCTGGGACTCGGGAGATGCATTATAGCCTCCTGGAAGAATAGCGAGCAAGATAGAGAGGTAAGATGAAGGAGTTTCTAGATCTTGATGGTGAATCAAACAACGATAGATTGAGATACGATGAGCTTGAGTTGGTTTTGCCTCGGACGGCCTCTTACCTGTCCTGTTGCTCTCCAGGAATGTGTTGGGGCTGCTGGACGACTGCCTGCACATGCCCATGGGGGCGGAGCCGTTGGAGAACTGCTGTGACGAGCGGAACCCATAGGAGGACTTTGGCGAGTAGGAGGAGCTTATGGAGCTGAAAGCAGAGTCGCCGGGGTCCACGGAGTAGCGTTTGGCGTCTGACTGGTCTAGATGGTAATCCTCAGCCATAGATGTTTCAGCTGCGTTTGGCGGGACACAAAGACACGTTAAAGACAAGATGGAGGCTTCGGCGATGGGCAATCGATGGCAAACTCCCTCTAGATTCAGGTGTCAACCCTAGAATTTGGTTATATTTGTACTGTAGCTTCTATTACAGAGACAAAATGTAGAAAGTGGAATACCATCTGACTGGTAGGAGCCACCGCTGTGCTGGGTAATGGGCTGATCGCTGAAGAGGTTTTCACAGTGCAAGCTGCGGCAGAGCTTCTTCAGAAAACGTAGCACATAGCCGATGCTGTTCACCACAGGGAGACTCAAAAGGTGCTGCTTCCCATCAAATGTGGCTGAGAGAGCAAAACATAGAAACACTTGAAAAAACACATAACAGTTAAGATGCACTTGATTGCTAATTAGGTCATTTTTGCCCTGATAATGATTGGGATGATTCTCAAAGCCACCTTTAGTACAGTGGCGTAGCGCTAGTTGCAGAAGTGGTTATACTGGTATACTGTAATCCTATGGGAATTAGGCAAATGTGTGGGTGTAGAGGAAACTGTAGCCATCCTCCATAAACCTGTGCAAACCCTCAGCTACTTTGCTTATGTCCAAAGATGATCAATCAATAAATATCCTTTTAAATTTGCTATTTTGCCTGTGTATCAAAAAGTAAAGAAACTGATATGAGTGCATCTATCGACTAAACAGAAACACCTGAGGAGGAGGTTTGTAAGATACCTGATATTTTCTCTCCCCCATAGCCTTGTGTGAGCAGAGTGAACACTGCTTTCTGCTGGAAGGCGCTGTCGATGCAGCCTTGGACGGCCTGCTGCAGCACAACAGAGGGCCTGTCGGGCCCAAAGTGATCTGGGAGTTGCTGAACCTTCTTCCGGTCCAGGTTGGGGCCCGTGTTGGCCTGCTTGTTGATGTAGATACACACTGATACAGAGAGGCAGATAGGCAGAAATACAGGTAGGTGCAGTATGGGAGAGAGAGAGCGAGAAAGAGTGGGATAGAAGAGGAGAGAGTATGAGATGTTCACCTAAATTACCTTGTTTTTCCGTTTAATGTGTTTAAACAAATCAGTTTTAAGCTATTCAAATGCAGGCTGTGTTTAATGTCGCACCTGAGTTGGCCAAGACAAAAGGCCGTTAGTGCTCCTTATATTGGGTTTTGTGTCCTACCTGTGAGCACCTGGGGCGTGGCAGAGTGGGGGATGGTGGCGGCATCTTGAGGGATGGAGCTCATATCAGGCTCAGGAGTGCTGCTGGGCGGAGAGATAGCCAGCGGCGTCATCACCATCCTGGGTTTGAGCTGTGAACGAAGACATGTTTGCGTTCCTCTGTTTATTTTGGGCATATTGTTTATTTATGCATGCTAAATCCTGTAGAGGCGGACGCTGGATTTGTCTGCAAAGATGCTAAATTGAAACCTAATAGTAATGCCAAATCGAAAGCATAGTTTTGCGCTTCGTGCTGCAGATGATGACTGTGTCTCCACTGACAAGTAAAATGGAAATATTAACAGTAATGACTTCCCTGTCATAGCTGGTTTACATGTAGCAGCATTTCCATAATATTTGACTACAGCAGAACAAAGCCTAACAGATGTTGAGTCTCTCTCTGTAACACTGGGGTCTCACAAAATCTGAAGGGCATGAACACTGTGTCTGTGTCTGTGTGTGTGTGTGTGTGTGTGTGTGTACACATGCATTTTTAAACAAGCTGCATCCACAGACTATATCTCATCCCCATTCCCCCATCTGGCTGACCTTGAAGCCTGGCTTTCTCCCCCTCTTCTTTGGCACTTTCAGGGGAGGGAGGGATTCAGGGTAACGGTTGGGAAAATCCATTTTGGCGACATTGCGGAGTGGGGGTCTCCCTCTCTTCCTGCCCGGTATCTTCCCTGACTGGCTGGGAATGAAGGAGGGAGTCACTGCAGCTGATTGCATTTCACTGTTGCTGTCTGATTTCTGTGCTGTTGCTGCAGGTACACTCATTTGGAGCTGGAGGTATAGGGGGGGGGGGAACACAAAGGAGAGATAAACAACCATCGATCTCAAACAGACACGTAGAAAACCACAGCGGAAAGGCGTAAAACGTGTACATTTGCTTCTCATCGTTTCCCATCAAACCTAATCCACAACAACCGAATAGCACATTATCAGAGAGCACCATTAGCATCAATGCAGAGCAGAGAGAGTGGACGCATAATGGCTTGGTAGGGTATACAACAGCAACACAGTTAACATCAGGAGCTTGCAGAATACTCAGCTGGGCAATGCAGTGAGAGAAGCAGCATTTAGTAGAGCACCGTAATCAAACAACACAAAGGCAGCCATGCATGAGCTGTGGAGGAAACAGCACCTCCATCCTGCTATGATAACACCATACACCAAGGGGGCTTCTATTACCTGCTGTCTTCTATTGTGAATGCCTGAGAGCCAAGCCCTTTTGTCTTAGGTCCCAGAAGCCTAAAGGTGACTATAAAGCAAAAAAAAAAAAAACAACCCTCACAATGCAGTGAAAGCCATCTTGCTCTAGCTGTATCTGTTTTTCCCCCTGCTCTCCCCGTCCCTTTAGTTAATGCTGCTGCTGCTGCTGCTACTGCTGCTGCTGCTGCTGCTGCTGCTGCTGCTGCTGCTCGGCACACAGGCTGCAGACATCTCATTAGACTAATGCATTCAGCAGTGGCAGAGGGAGGGGGAAATTGACTTCACCATGGCTACCCAGCTATGAATTACCGTTACGATGACAGCTTCCACCCTAATCTTAAAAAAAAAAAAACAGCAGCCACAAGAAAAGAAACATGTGGCACATCTCCCATTCAGCAGAATGAGAGCTAACCGGAAAGAATGAACTGCATTTCGTACCCCCAAAATGATGACATACTGGTATGATTAATCTTATGTTAAGCAGATTTCTCATGCAAACACAAAGACCACGGGAGGATATGTAAACAAACCATTTTTGATCAATAGGCACTCACCATCCAAAACAGATATGGATTGGAGGAGTATCCCTTGTCCCTTGCTGTATTTCCTATATTTGCGTGCTTCCAATAGCAGAGCACGAATCTCAAAGCAAGGCGGATTCCACTGTAATACTATGTGTGTGTGTGTGTGTGTGTGTGTGTATGTGTGTGTGTGTGTACGAGAGAGACAGACAGAGAGAGAGCGAGTGAGAGAAAGAGAGTGTGTGCCTGCACGAGAGAGAGAGAGAGAGAGAGAGAGAGAGCGAGAGGGAGAGAGAGAGAACGGCTCCTCTGTTGTCATGGCAACAAGCCTGTAAGCCTGTAACACCCTGACGGTTATCTCTCATGTTTTGTCTGCAACTCAAGCTCAGTACTGGGGAAATCTAATTAGACTAAGGACAGCCTTGTGCTGCTAATTACAATGGAAACGTTCATTTGAAAGTATGAGAAAGTATAAATATTATATGGGAATTCTTTATCTGGTAACACTTGACTTTTCAATGGCCTTATTCCAGTGTATTAACCTGTGTATTAACCTATGGAAAAGTATTGTAAGTACACAATATTACTGTGTAGGTAGTTGATGAAAATCTCCCTAATACATAATGTACTTACAACAGTGTAACAACATGTTTTAATGAAGCCATTTGAATGGTGTGTATTGGGGAGATTTTCATCAAGTACCTACACAGTAATATTGTGTACTTACAATACTTTTCCATAGGTTAATACACAGGTTAATACACTGGAATAAGGCAATCTTTCTCTCTTTCTCTCTAGTTTGTGTGTGTATGTGTGCATATATTAGTGGATGTGTATTTATATATGTGCATTTGTATGCTATAAATTATTCTGTTCTATTTTAGTTTCCCTATTATAGTGCTTCTTATATACACTCCACTCTTTGTAGTTGTATCTAGCCTACATTAAGGTATGATTGCTAATATTCACAGTGCAACTATCTAATATTATAATAGATAATGATATGTCAAGCATATTTTAACACATTTCACATATAAATGGGGCATATCTGGCCAATATATTTTATCTGCTTTTATTTCTCTGTTTTGTATATATTTTTTCACATCAAAAACAATAGGTTATTGCAGTGTTTCCATTTTAGGTATTTCATAATTTTGATACAGGGTATATTTTGTAAATTTAGCCTAGTCTAACTCACTGTGCAACAACATAATTTATTTATAAGGTGATAAATTAGTCTACCATGTATCTTAGTATAGCAATAATATACCAGTAGGTAGGCTATGTTAACTACACTCACTAGTATTATGGCTTTTGTACGGTTGCCAAAGCAGATGTGAGTGGTGTATACGCTTATGATTAAATAATGACAAGAAACAAGAAAACATAAAACAATAAATCTCGGATTGGATTTATCAGCACGGTTGCAACGCATTTATTTTACCGTCACATTTCTTAGCTTAAATGTTGTATTACTATAATGTTATTACCGTAGGTTATTACACATAATTCTCCAAAAAATAGTGGATAATGTGAACGAAACGTTGCCCTCTGTTGGCGGATAGCGAGGTGCAAGTTTGTCTGTTTTGTTTGCTAATAAAGTTTTATCGACAGAATTTGAAACCAAGATGGCGGCGTGCATACCGCTGTCTGTAAAAATGTCACCCTTAGTTGGACCGGGCTTACGATATCTTTTGAGGGAGCAATACACCTCGCAAAAGTTTCTAAAGACTTTGACAGACCTTTCCAGACGAGGTGAGACTGTTATTTTGGTGAGTCGTTTTGTGGCCACAGTGTGAAACATGTTTACCTAGAGGTCTAATGATGTCGACTAGATAGTTCAGTGCTGACTGTAACTTAACGTTAACGGTAACTGCTATCTTCAGATCGTAAATCTAGTACATTAACTATACGGCTGTAAATGTTTGACCCGCTGGAAAAAAAAAACCTACCTTGTTGTTATCACCAGTCGTGTCTTTATCCTTAAAGGAAAGTGAGCTGTCCTCCCAGAATGACCTACCGGCAGTTCAAACTGTCACTAGTCTGACAAAATTAGCTTCTCACTTGGAATGAGCTAAGTTATCTTCAAAAATCAAGATAGCTCACCCTGTCAGGCAGGAAAAATCTATCCGAATGCACTTCTACCTCCATAAATGTGGCTAAAACATGGGTAACGCTTCCTGACAGGACGGGAAAATGAATCAAAATGCGCTACTACCAGACACTTATCATTTATCTTTGCTACTACCCACAGAAATGTGGCTAAAACATGGGAGAAAATGAATCAAAATGCGCTACTACCAGAGACTTTTAATTTATCTTTGCTACTACCCACATAAATGTGGTTAAAACATGGGAAGCACACCCGGACAGGAAGGGAGCATCTATCAAAAAGCGTTACTACAATAGACTTTTAATTTATCTCTGCTACTACCCACATAAATATGGTTAAAACATGAGTAGGATACCCAGACGAGAAGGGAACATCTATCAAAATGCTCTACCTACATATAGTACATGTGGTTAAAACATGGGCAGCGCATCCTGTCGGTCAGAAAATGTTTATCAAAATGCGCTTCTGCCCACACACATGTGGTTAAAGCGTGGGTAGACATCCTGTCGGCCAGGAAACTACTCTCAGAATGCGCTACTACCCACGTAATTGTGGTTAAAACACCTTTTCATCCCCCCTGAAAACGCTTGCGCATGCGCACATCGCACCGGTAGGTCATTCTGAGAGGCAGCTCAAGGCTGTCACTGTACTTGTCAGTAGCTAACCTTTGGACATGGTCCACAAGAGTAACATTAGCGTGGTCATATCAGTAAACTCTGGTATGTTAAGATTTGAGGGTTAAACAGTCGTTCAAGTCAGCCAGCTGATGTGTCTTTATTATCTGTGCTGTTGTTTCCAAGGCTACACTGCAAATGCACAGCAGGCAGTGGAGGACAGCAGTGCCAATGGCGGCTTCACTGGGCCACTGGAACACTACAACAGTCTTATTAGGGATGGCTCGCTGCGGGAGGATGAACATCAGAAAGCAGTGCTGCAGAAGCTGGAGCAGATGCACAAAACCCTGAGAGGATACAGCAACACGCCAACGTCTTTCTTTTCGAAGGTAGTTAGGTCTTTGCATGTTACCTGATGCTTTCATCCTATGACTAATGAATGAAAAAATTAATGAGAATCTATTTTATGATTCCCCCCCCCCCCCCCCCCCCCCTATATCTTTCAGTTTTTCACAAAGCCTAAGCCTCCTAAAGGTTACTACATCTACGGTGATGTCGGTAAGTATTGTAAATTTAAATTGAATTCCTCTGACAAAGTTGTCGATTATGTGTTGAACTGATACGTTCCTTAATTTGTTTGGTCTTTATTGTGTCCAGGCACAGGGAAAACTATGGTGATGGACATGTTTTATTCACATGTTGAGACTGAAAAGAAAAAGAGGGTTCATTTCCATGGCTTCATGTTGGATGTGCATAAAAGTGAGTACATTTTGATACCATCAAAATATTGTCAGTTAACCAAATCTAAACATCTATTTTGTGTATTTGTTAGCCTGTGTTAATGATAACTGTGTACATTTAATGTTTGGCTGTCTGCTTTATCAACGCTCCGCTGTAAAATGGTGCGAATACATTTATAATGCTAACAGGCTTTAAGAGTCTGGCAGATTTTGGTATCAATTTAGCTGTACTGTACAAATACTTGGATTGACGTAGCAATCCAAGTTAAATGTAGCAACTTTTCATCCTGAATGGCTCTCAGAATATTACAATAAAAAGTAAAATGGATGTTTGTTTAGTAGCGTGTATTTTCTTTAGCCAAGCAGCTTCCAGTGTTTATGTTTATGTTTCTTTGTTGTTTGTACTTCCTCTGAACAGAACATCCTTAACATCCTGAACAGCTTATAATACAGAACTAGAACAGAGATTGATTTTTTATTTTCACTTTTTGTTTTTTAGGGATCCATCGGCTGAAACAGAGCATGCCAAAGAGGAAAGCAGGGAAGATGGCCAAATCCTACGACCCCATTGCACCAGTGGCTGAGGAGATTAGTGAGGAGGCTTGCCTTTTGTGCTTTGATGAGTTTCAGGTAATTTGAATATTGACCCTTTGATGTTTTTTCTCAATGGAGCCATAGATTTTGAGATAAGCTGACATTTACAACATCATACATGTTCAGTGTCTGTGGCGTCAGTGGCAGTTGAACCTAATCTAACCTTGTCAGTGTTGGTGTCATGCTCTACTCACTGGACTACAGTAGGGCTGCAGCTATCGATTATTTTAGTAATCGAGTATTCTACCGATTATTCCATCGATTAATTGAGTAATCGGATAAGAAATACTTTTGCTTTATTAAAGAGCAATAGTAAATATACAAAAGAGAAAAGCTGTCCGCACGAAGCTGTCCATACGACATTGTGATTTACTGAAAACGAGGTGAAATAATAATTATTATTGATATTTATTACTAGGCCTAAATATCATACAAGTTCATAAGACTGGCTAATGTACATTTATTTACTATGTTGAAGGGTTGCCCTACACCTGCTGACCCTACTCACTGCAATCAAACTAAACTGAATATACCTGCTGTATTGGACTGGTGCATTTTAGGCTCCAATTGCTACTTACACCACCTGATATTTTGCTTTCTGGGGTATTTTATGCATCACTGTGAGGGGAGTAGGTGTGTGTGTGGGTGTGTGTGTGGGTGTGTGTGTGTGTGTGTGTGTGTGTGTGTGTGTGTGACTATCATAATAATAACATGAATGAAGCTCAGGCTTTCACAAATTGACTGCAGCATTTTATTTTCTGTGGTTATTTTCTTGAGCAAAACTTAGCTAACTTAGGGACATCATAACTAGCCACCATATTGATTTACGTTCTTAACTAGCCATTACATATAGCCATAATTAACGTGCATTCTTTACTAGCACTTCATCTCATCCCGTTTTAATATTAAGTGCTGACTCCGCCCACCCGGCCAGTTTCGGCGTACGCCGGTAGCAATTACAAGTGGACCCTATCCTACAGTCCCTGCTCTCAGCGGAGGGAGGGAGCTACGCTGTGTGTGGGAAGCGCTGTGACCGTCAGACCTCTCTGGATTAGACAAGCAAGTAGAGAAAACCGGCATCAGCCGAACCAATTTATTGCCAAATGCTTTGGGATTCAACACATTAACATTGCTTCCCATGGTCAGAAAAAGTCGGCAGATTTGTCGCTAGTCGCTTTTGAGAAATAAAGTCGCCAGGGGGGTCTGAAAAGTCGCTAAGTCTAGCGACAAAGTCGCCAAGTTGGCAACACTGGATCCGAAACTTTGGACACTTTCTGTCGTTTTCTCTGGCCTGTCTCTTCTCTTCGCCCCTCGCTATTTTCTCTCTCTTTCTCCAGCGCGTTGTGCAACAGTAATAATCATCCGTGCGAAACACTGAGTGTGTATATAGTTATATGGATTAAACGAAGCTTCGATGCAAAGAATTTGCATCGATGATTTTTAGTAATCGAGTTACTCGAGTTTCTCGAGGAATCGTTTCAGCCCTAGACTACAGTGACACAATTGATTTATTTGTAACACAATCTTCCAGGTCACTGATATCGCTGATGCCATGATTCTCAAGCAGCTTTTTGAGAACCTGTTCCTGAACGGTGTTGTTGTGGTAGCCACCTCTAATCGTCCCCCAGAAGGTGAGCAGCAAGTGGCGTGACATTTCCTCAATGCATTTTGTCTGCTGGAGTGCCTTCAGAAACTATTCAACCCCCCCTGACGTTTTCTGCATTTTGAGGCATTACATCCTGAATTCAAAATAGATTGAATTTGTTTTTTTTGGCACTGATCCCCACAATAACCCATAATGTCAAAGTAGATTTTTTGTTTACATTTTTTACAAATTAATTGAAAATGAAAAGCTGAGATGGTTTGAGTCAAGCATTCAACTCCTTTGCAGCAACACTACAAAATCCAAATTCCTTTGAATGTTCTTAAGATGTCTGTATAATTTGATTGGAGTCCATTTTTTATTATGTAGAATGTAACATATATGTCCCACAGATGACGGTGCATGTCAAGAGCAGAAACTCCAAAATGAAATCCAAGGAACTGTGTGTACAATTCAGGGACAGAAATGTAAGGAATCACAGATCTGGGGAATGGTATAAAACAATTTCTGAAGTTGTGGGAGTTGACTTGAGCACAGTAGGCTCCATCATTAAGAAATAGATCAAATATGGAACTACCCACACACTGTCTAGAGCTGGTTCCAACCAAACAGGACAAGAAAAACCTTGTTCAGGGAGGAGACAAGAACCTAACTGCAAAATACCACAAAATGCAGAAAAAGTTAAGGGGTGTTAATACTTTCTGAAGGCTCTGTACTTTTAAAGTTTAACTAGAATAATCAAAGCAAATGGGAAAACATCTTATGACCACCACTCTTTTTTCCTCAGACTTGTATAAAAATGGACTACAGAGAGTCAACTTCGTGCCTTTTATTGCCGTGTTGCAGGTAAGGAAAAGTAGAAGTAATTAAAGAGCTGTGGCTTTGACATGCCTCAAGCATATGTGCTGCAGTTAGAAATTAATGACAGCAGTTGCCATTTGTGATAAGCTTATTGAAACTTCTGTCATAATCTTTATATTTTAAAGGCATGTATTGGTAATCATTTTTCCCTCCCATGCAGCAATATTGCCAAACTCTTCGCCTGGATTCTGGGATAGATTACCGCAAAAGGAATAGGCCATCCGCTGGAAAACTCTACTTTCTGTAAGTAATGCATGACGCAAACCAATCAATAACTGTACTGGATTTATCTGGAATGTGTGTATTCAGGATTATTTTTGTTCACTGATCACTGCAAGCCAGTAGTATAAATGTTTGGTGTTTTTTTTAATGTTGCCTTATTACATTTTAATGCAGCTCAAGCGAGGCGGATGCAGAAGCTACACTAGACAAGATGTTCGATGATCTGGCGTTTAAACAGAACGACAGTAAGTGGATTTGCACATGAGCGTTTAACTTTGTAATGCTGTGGCTGATATTAGGGGATTTTCTTGTCCGTTTTGTTGCTATTGCCTCAGAAATTGAAACCTTTTGTATTGTGATGTGTTTTTACCATAATGCTTTTTCCCCACAGTAACACGACCAAGGGTGCTGAACGTACATAACAGGAAAGTGCGTCTGAACAAAGCATGTGGGACCATAGCAGACTGTACTTTTGAGGAGCTGTGTGACAGAGTAAGTGTCTCGGCCCTTTATTTTTTGTGAAATTCATGGAATCCACTGATGGCATAGGTCTACATTTATCATCCTTAAAAGAGTGCGACTGCTGATCTGGCTTCTTTTGGTCTTTCTGTGGCTGCACATTTTCAAATTTACTGTTTTGTTCCATTTATTGCTTTATTGGCAATATATTTTTAGCATCTGATTACCGACAGGACACACTGACAGATCTGGATGCACAAAAATCTGTTTTTTTCACATTTCTCTTTGTTTGTAGGTGGGCCACTGCGCTCAGACCAGTCAGTGCATTATTTTTGTATGAAATGTCCATTAATAAGAATGGAATCACACTCAATCAGTAAGGATATTTTTAAGCATAATTTATTTAATGATGGACAAAATGTTTTCGGCACTCTGGCCGTCATCAGTGTCCCAGGTTGTTCACATTGCTAACAGATCTTTAAAACCAGATGTGGAAGTCATCAGGCTTCTATTATGATTGGAATTATACATGGTGTTGACACAATCCAGCCATAATGCCCTAAAGAGCAATTTAAAGAGATGGAGAGGATGAGCAGGGACATGTATTTAAATGCATACACCCACAGGAATCTTATAACAGGCATTTTCAGGCCAAGTGTGGATGATCAAATCTAAAAAATCACATGGAAATGAAAAGTGTACAGTAACGTTAGCCAGTATAGAGTCCTGGCCATGGATACAAGTGATTCTAGATCAGAAATCCTACTCTTAATATGTTTATATTTATATTTTCCTACCTTTTAATATGTTTATCTTGTGTTGGTTTGGTTTTTACTGTCTGTCATTCAACTGCTGGCTACTACAACTAAGGTTCCCTTCCGTGAAAATTAAAGTTATTCTATCCTATTCTTGATAACTACAAGCCGTGGTACTGGTGACACCTAGTTGAATGGACCTGAGATAATTACTTAATGTGCTGTTTCAGCCTCTAGGGGCCAGTGACTACCTGGAGATGTCCAGGCTGTTTGACACCATCTTTATCCGACACATTCCTCTGCTGACGCTGAACAAGAAGACTCAAGCCAGGCGGCTCATAACGCTTATAGACACCCTCTATGACCATAAGGTACATCGCAGTTATTCATTTTCTTGAAGGCCTTCAGACACACTTGACCTATTGTAAATAACTGAATTTTAGCAGTGTTTTGTATGTTAATGGTTCATTTTGTCTTGATTGAGGTGCGGGTGGTGATTCTGGCAGATCACCCGCTGGAGGATATTTTTGTGCACGGTGGGGATCATGATCACGACGAGAGTCACATCCTCATGGACGACCTGGGGCTGAAAAGGGTAAGCGCTCCGACTTTGTTTTCTCAGCTAAACCTGTTTTTCATGTTCACTGCATACTCGGAAGTGGAAAATGTGGCTAATCAAACTGGCTGGAGTTGTTGGCTGTCAGTCAGTAGAACTTGCAACACAGGACTGAAAAGAAATCAGTCCACCAGATGTGTGGTGTGAATGGCCTTTTCTGTTGATTTGCATGACAGACTGAACTCCTTAAATATGCTGCTGTATATTAAAGTAGATGAGCGTATACTTAGTATTGAAACATCAAAGAAAAGAATCTAATGTACAAGGATTTTCTTTTTTTATTGTGTTTTTATTAGGAATTTGAAAGCAGATCTACATGAAAAGACAAATTCACAAACTTCCACTTTTTTTTTTTTTATTATAACAATCCCACCCTCTCTTAATTCCCCTCCCTCTCGAACAGTAAAATAATCATAATAAAATTACATTTAAAAAGAAAAACAAATGACAAGGCTGATATTGGAAAAAATATATTAATTAGAGCGAGCATCATATCCACAGTTGACATCTATACAAGGATTACAGAAAGACTACAATGATTTTCTATTTAATGAATTAATTTTAGGGAATACCATTAGGACTCTTTCATCTAAAGTAACATTTTAAGTATGGGTGGCCTCAGAGGGAATCGAACCCCTAACCCTGGCAGATGTAGTGCCATCCTGAGTTAACTCATTAATCTAATTATTACACTGTTGTTTTAACAGGACTCAGCCAGCGGCCTGTCCATCTTCACCGGAGAAGAGGAGGTGTTTGCCTTCCAGAGGACAGTGTCCCGTCTTACAGAGATGCAGACAGAGGAGTACTGGGTGGAGGGGGACAGAAGCACGAAATCGCAGGTGTAACATTCGGAAAAGTCACAGGCTGTACTCCACAAGTCTCCGATCTGCCAAAAATCAGCCAAGACAACACTACTCCTACTCATCTTATCCAGCTGGGCCCGCACAAACCGAACGGCACAGTCCAACATGATGTGTGCAAAACTTGTACATAGACTCGCTGCAAAGTATTTATTGACTTATTAAAGCCTTTTATCATTTTATTCTGCCATTGCACTTTACATAGTGTGTACAGATCATTTTTAAGATTAACCTTTGGGGGGTGTCATTGCTTTCAACTCTGTATTGTAACGGTCCAACTGTATTTACTTTTGTTTATCCCATGGGAAAGAGTTGGTGGACTTTTGGAAATGGAATCCCAAAGGACTTTTATGAGAATTTAAGAGGCATTTTAAGCTATCTCTATTGAGATGTGTTATGTTTTTGAAAAGTATGATGTATTTCAAGGAGGTGTATATGATTCTAACACTGTAAAATCTGAATACAGTGGCAACAGAATGGTCGGGGGTCTATTTCTGATTATTTATGGAAATGTTTTTTGTGAAATATTTATCTTAGAACATTTCACAGATGCATGGTACAATAACACTGGGTATTTTAATTTGTCTGGCATATAAAAGGGCACTGGAATCTCACTCAAAACATAGAAAGCAGGAGAGGAAGTGTTTTAGTTTAAAGGGCCATTAAATTTTTTTCTCTGTATCTAGTGTGATAAATGAGGCCAATAACAATTCAAGAGGTTCACATTACTGCAGTTGATTTATGTTTAGTTTGTTGCCAATGAGCATTACTCTTCTGCTTTATTAAAAAACAAAAATCACTTTAATACACACTGCCCTAAAAGGCAAAGAGCAGAACTGTGAGAGAAAAGTACTTAAGAGTTGTATCTCCTGTCCCAACAAAAGTATCAATAGTCCAGAAGTCGATTTATTTAGTAGAATTCGTGATTATCGTTTTTGTGGATATTAAATCTAAACCCTTTAAAGCACAAAATAAGTTACTGCTGTTTGCTATTTTAGAGCATTACTGTTTTCAACAACTGTGAACAGTGTGAAGGAGCTCAGATGTTTATTGAAGTTAGTAACAGTGTTGCAACTTTCAGCTTGCAACAACATAACATTGCACTGTAATAGTGATGCTGGCCTTATATCATTCCTGACCATATTTCATACCACAAAACACTCAAACAGTTAATGCTATGGTGACATGACAGTAAAGGTGCACACAACTGATGGCTATTATGTCATTGCTGTCAGGCGACATGTACATGCTGTCGCTTTAATTTCTGCCGGGGGGGGGGCAGGTCTTTTTCTCTCCACTTGGACACGGAGCGTTTGCGCCACCACAGCAATAGATTGAATGAACTGTTTCAGCAGACTGCTGGCCATAGGGGCTGCCATGCTGGACTATTCAAGATGCGAGAGATGAGCTGCCAGAATGCATCATTTTTAGCTCGGAGAGGCTGCTTTTGAGCTTCGACACACATTTCTCCAGCAGCTTTTCAGGAGCGGGGCCTATTGAAGCCAACCTCCGCTCCGCCTTGATGGTCTCCAGACAGCAGCACACTGGCAGCTCGCTGCACGGATGATAAAGAACTTGGGAAAGGAAACGGTCAAGATGGCAGCGGAATATACGGAATGATTAAGCTGATGTGGTGACACTAATGTTGTAATATTTTTGGCATGCATGTCGCAGGATCGCGATTCAGGACGGGCGCTTGTAAAGGAACGCCGTTTGGATTCCTTCAAGAGTCGCTGCTGACTCTTCCTAACTACACATTTCGCGAAATTGCAATGCATTTCCACAGGGGTGTGGGCTGTGCGCTGGAAATGGCAATATTTTGTTAATGCTGGTCATCCCGACCCGTTTGTCTGGGACGGATAAGCGTCTGCGAGAGGACAGACACGTGCTGGCCTGGGCTACAAGGTGGACATTTGCATATCGTGCATAGTAAATTGTTAACGAAGCCAACCGACAACATTGATGGAATGCGACCTGAGTGATTTTCTAACCCTTTGTGCAACGACCGAGATATTGCGATTAACATGGCCGAGGCATCGCACAATGAACCTCCCTTAAATGTTGAAATAGATCCAGATTTCGAGCCCCAGAAAAGGCCACGGTCCTGCACTTGGCCCCTGCCTCGTCCGGAGTCTGGTGCGGGCAAGCCCGGAACAAATGACACTGACGTAATCCCAGAAGAAGAGGATGATGAGAATGACACAGAGAGCGGCGTCGCTCAGAAAGCCAGTGTTAAACCCCGGGAGCTGAGCGGCACCTCGCAGCCCGTGGAGGTGCAGGGTGGCTCCTGCAAGGAGGAAGGCACCGACGGCTCCCCTTCATCCACACAAACCCCCGCCGCGGCTCTCAGCGGCTCCGCGTCCCAGCAGCTGAGGAAGTCCTCTGCCCGCAGGAATGCCTGGGGCAACTACTCCTATGCAGACCTCATTACCCAGGCCATTGAGAGCTCCCCCGAGAAAAGGCTCACATTGTCCCAAATCTATGACTGGATGGTGAGGTCTGTGCCATATTTCAAGGACAAAGGCGACAGCAATAGCTCTGCTGGCTGGAAGGTGAGTGGTGACATGGTTTCTGTCATCATAACAAAGAAAGACCATACTGTGGTGTGAAGGCACACAAAGCATCAGCCTCTCATTGAAGGAGCAAGGTGCAACACCAGGTTGTTGTTGTTTACAGTGGCATATGACTGATAACGATACCACCTCCATTTTCAGGGGTTTCTTGGTGTTATAAGGTTCCTTTTGACTCATATTTGGGTGTCACTCGTGATGATCTGATCGTGATCTGAAGTACTAGTGTTGTCTGCATTACAGATAATAAGTGGACAAATGTGTGGCTGCCTGATAGGCACAGGGCGAGTCTGTGCTTTACTGTCAAATGACATCTAACCCAGGCCAGGCCAGTGTCAAAACACAAGGGTACAAGGCTAGTAGTCTGTACATTATATTGCAAATATAATGTACAGACTCTTAGTTCTGCACCTACAAATCTAAGCACATACAAATCCAGTTCTGGACCTCAGTTAAAGGCAAGGTAGTTACTATAAAGCATGACAATTAGACTCAAAACATGTAGGCAATGCAAAGTGAATGTGACTTTCATCTGAGCTGTACACACTAGTGTAGTATTGGGGCTTCTTACAAGCTGCAGTAGGGTCCTGCTTCTGTTTGATTTTAAGGATTAGTTTGGCCTGGAAAACCAATTCATCTGTCATGGAATCAAGTCTGATGAAAGCTCTGAGCTTTGCAGGATTTAAATGGGGGGGAAAAACTCTGGAAATAGGTTTGTAATCCTGCACAACTGTAGATGTGAGATGCAGGCCTATTCTGGGGTTTCTTCAGTGAACTGAATAATCTGCACAATATTGTCAGTTTAGTTAGGTAATGTATTGGCTTGCTGGTTGTCAGTATCTCAATCCATTCAGGTTTGCATGCTCCTGTGCTACCAGAAACGTTCAGTGGCTGCAAACAAATATTGTCTCACACAGGAAAGGGTTAATGTTAGGGTTTCAGAAGTGCTGACATCAGCATTTCCTAGGAGATGCTTTGTAGCCGTGTGTGACATTCAGCAATTAGCTTAAGGTTGGTCATCTACACAAGGGTTGGGAGGGACAATATGCATAAAGTCCTAATCATATCCAGCTTGAGACTGAAGTACAGTAAATACAGACCCACCCCCCTCTCTCCCATTGGGATACCATGATAACACAATCCGTTTGATTCCAGAGTCCATGATGAGATTTGTGTGCAGCTTTATAGGTTAAATTTTCCATATTGTAATTGGATTGTCTTTAATTCAAGCTGAATATTCACTCCCTATGGATGTGTTTAGCACTGTATAATGTGCTGCTCTCTACACAAGCTCTCATATTAGAATACCAGCACTAGCATCATAGGCCAGCCAGTGGCACTGGCTGCTGGGTGCCACACCATCTTTCATGTGGCCAGGGCACGAGAATCAATCAGCCGACTATAAATTATGTAGGTCAATGTGTAGCAATGTGAGAGAAGTTCACTGTTTCACGTTGGATGTGGCTGTGGCTGAACTGGCATTGCTCCAGTCCCTGCTCAGAACGAGGCTTTGCTCAAAGGGTGCTGCAGCACTGCTGTGACTGTGTGGGGGAGGGGAAGGCAGGAGTTTGCTCTTTGTGATTTATCTTTTAAATGCTATACGGCTCATGCTGTATGTACCAGCACAGTATACAGGAAACAGACATTTCCCAGTAGCTGAACAAATACAATATGTCTAGCCCTTTCTTTTCAGTAGGCCTAGTAGTTACACAGCATACTGTCCTTTTACCACCCAGGAAATGACAGGAATGTTGTGTAGGTCATCAGGTTGTTATACATGCGGTCCTGGTTTACTGTATATCTTACCAAACCGTGGTGCAGCTGTTGCAGCCTTGATGGTGCTACTATTCGCTATAATGAAATGGTAAACATTATGTTGCGATATTTGTCTCGCTTTACTAATGTGTGTCAGTTTTGAAAGACAAAGGCTGCAGGAGACGTGTCAGCACATTAGGCTGTATAGTGTAGCATTTAATTGATACAGGCTAACACAGTTCAAGCCTAGTTGACAAATCTGATATCAGATATCATTGTTGTTGACAGTGCAAGACACTTCTTGGGGGGGAAATGTCTGAAATAGATATGCTCTACTCAATTTGATTACTTGGAACTTGTCTCTACTGAAAACAAGCTATTCTCACTCTCCCCATCCATATATCCAGCCTGACAACAGAAAGTCTTTGATGTTCCTAGAAGCAAAGAAAAGACAAAATGCAATTCAGGGGATTTGAAGGTCTTGTTCTTATTACTTGGTTGACCATAAGGAGCCAAAAGCACCCAGGGTCTTTTATTGTTAGATGCACCTAAACAAACATTTAAACAGCAGAAAGCTTAAATGAAATTGGACTGCACAGTTAATCATAAAACATTTGAAACTGCTGAAGGGCCAAGGGCTCAATCCATTTTACACGAGGCGGCATAGTTTGATTAGTGCACAGTGATTTTGCACTGGATGCCGTATTTCTTAGTACACAAACTCAGTGCAACCTCAAAACCAATTCTTAAATACCAAATACAAAATACAAGGAGATTGGTTAAGTGGTGGTGAAAGCACACATGTTCTGAAGGACCAGGGTTCTCACCATATAGAATAGGGACATCAATGCCTATAGTTTTGCTGTAGTTGGCCTAAGTCAATATTTCGCTAGAGTTAGTCAAAACTGTCAATTGTGGGTTGGAGGTGTACTTTCAGTATGCAAATAATGCATAACATTTCCCCTTATGTTTACTTGCCCATGTTTTCATCCAAATTCAAAAAGAGCAAATCTCATGAGCAAAATGTTTCCATCATATATCAACCCAGCCTATTGGTTATGAAAACGGAAATAGAACTAATGGAAATGGACAAGTTCCCTGAAGTTGCAGACCGGTCACTGATACTGTAGTGGAAGGAATGGGCATGGTTTTGTGAAAGCCACCAACACGCACACTAGTGAAAATGAGTTAAAGATTGGGTTAAGTGAGAAATCTAGCCCAACTAAATGACCATTGGTTTATTCTGAATGGTTGGCAAATCCCATCAACCTTGCCAGCTAACTTAGGTGAAGCAAAAAAAAAGAAATAAGCTAGGAGGCACCTGAGCATTAGGTCTAAGAGTCAGTCACATGTGTGTCGTAAGTGATGAAAGTGCTTGCTAGGTGACCTAATCCTGTAATTGGCTTTGAGCAAGGGCTTTGCTAGAAGTTTGATGTCAGCAGGCCATTGCCATTGACTCATAGTATACATGAGAAGACTGTGGCCAATGCTTGATCTCCCATTCATCACAAAGAGAGCGCCTCCCTTCAAAGCTGCGTTTAGGTTCCATGGTGTTTTTGTTTAGACTGTTTACATCCCTTTCTAATTGGAATGTGTATGTATTTGGTTGTTTAGTGTTTGACTAGTATAGTCTTCTGAGAGATGGACTATGGATTTAAATAGGACCTCGGTTCACTAAAGTTAATTCAAGCTTATGAGGATTATACTGGACCTCTCCCAGAACTGTCCTATGAAGTTGGCCTTTCCACTGCAGAGATCACTGCAGTTTCTCCTCTGTTACTGCAGTGTCATTTAGTGTGGGCTGAGCATACTGGCTCCAGCTGTTTAATTTTGTACATGGTTGGGAATATCTCCAGGGAAATCCTGTAGACCTTTCATAGCAGCCAGAAATAGGTCATGGTGTGAGGTGCAAGGAAGTCTCTCTTAGAAGACATTTTGATCACCTGCAGTGTTAGCATTGTTCACAATGCTTGGTGCTGATAGTTTGTTTAGTACCAAAAAATAAAGCCTGAAATAGGCCGACAGCATTGAATGTTGCCTGTTTATAGTCTTCAGTTTTACTCATAGTGGAACGTTGATCACAAACGCATTTCTTACCTTTATACAAAGTACATAGACCTATAAGCAAACTACTGTATATAAGACTTTCCAAACTTACATGAATAATAGCTGCACAGCAAGGCTGCTAATCTATGTAAAGGTTTAAAATGGTCCTGTAGGTGTGTACAATTCATATTTTCATAAGTGCTTTAAGAAATAATGCTATCATACATAAAAACATTTTTTATAAAACCTGAATATGTGCATTTCTAAGTCTGTCTTTATGCACTTTCGTTGCAGAACTCCATCCGACACAATCTATCCCTCCATAGTCGTTTTGTCAAGGTCCAGAATGAAGGAACAGGGAAAAGCTCCTGGTGGATGGTCAACCCAGAGGGTGGGAAAGGAGGCAAAGCTCCACGGCGACGGGCTGTATCCATGGACAACAGCAAGTACATCAAGGGTGCTAGAGGCCGTGCCACCAAGAAGAAAGCCTCGCTGCAGGCGGCCCAGGACGGCAGCTCAGAGAGCTCTTCAAGCCTCTCCAAATGGACGGGAAGCCCCACCTCCCGCAGCAGTGACGAGTTGGATGCCTGGACAGACTTCCGCTCCCGGACCAATTCCAACGCCAGCACACTGAGCGGCCGTCTCTCCCCCATCCTGGCCAACCTGGAGCTGGACGAGGTGCCTGACGATGACTCGCCCCTCTCCCCGATGCTCTACTCCAGCCCCAGCAGCATGTCGCCCTCCACGGGGCCCACGGGCCTCTCTGACCTGGCAGGTACCATGAACCTCAACGACGGGCTCTCTGACAACCTGATGGACGATCTCTTGGACAATATCAGCCTGACGGCATCCCAGCAGCCTCCTCCTGGAGAGGAAGAGAGTGGAGCCAATGGGCAGGGGAGCTCAGTGTTTACGTTCAGCTGCTCAGGAAGCAGTCTGGGTAGCCCCTCTGGCAGCTACGGGCCTAACTCTCTTTTTAGCCCTCCGTCCATCACAAGCCTGCGGCAATCACCCATGCAGACCATCCAGGAGAACAAGCAGACCACCTTCTCCTGCATCCCTCACTTCAGTGATCACCAGACCTTGCAGGATCTGCTCAGCCTGGAGTCCCACAGCCACAGCAATGTCATGCTCACCCAGTCCGACCCTCTGATGTCGCAGGCCAGCACCGCCATCGCTCTGCAGAACTCCCGCCGCAATGCCATGCTGCTCCGCAAAGACCCTATGTTGGTGAACCAGGCTGGTGCAGGTCAGGCCCAAAGTTCATCAGTGCCTGGTTGGCAAGCTGGCTTGTCAACCTCTGTCAATGGAGGTCTGGGGCTGAGCAGCGACGCTGGCCACGCTGATGCTAAGCAGCAGCACCTGAAGTCTCCCAGCAAGAACGCCTCTATGCAGCTTGGCCCGGGTCTGTCCGCTCAGGACCGCTTTCCTGCCGACCTGGACCTAGACGTGTTCAATGGCAGTCTTGAGTGTGACATGGACTCTATCATCCGCAATGAACTGATGGATGCAGATTGCCTGGACTTGAGCTTTGATTCTCACCTCACCTCTGCCCAGAATGCTAACAGGAATTCAGGAAGTTTCTCCAGCTCTAAACAGACCTCACCCCAGAGTTGGGTCCCAAGCTGAGAAGTTCTGTCAGCGCTCAGCGTGGTTTAAAAAAAAAAAAAAAGTGGGGAAAATGTATATTGGGGATCATTGTCCTGCATTGTGCAACTAGAGGGAAGAAAGAACATGTGAAAGTGTATTCATGTAGTGTGTTTTTTCCATTATTTTTAATGTCAGGCATTACGTTTGGTACTGTATTTTAAATGTCTAAGACACACAAATGGTGTCTTTGCAGTGGAGAAAAGATTTCTTTAAAAAGATCAATGTCTGGGCAGCGTGAACAATGGTATTATTGACTGGAATGGAATTGAAGGAGATTTTGTTAAAACAATATGAAAAACGTCAACTCTTGCTAGTCTCAGGGAATCACTCATATCACAAGGTGATACATGGAACTGATGATGAATTATGTTTTCACCCTGCTTTTTTTCCATTTTCACGCCCTTTCGTACCTAAACCAACACGTTTTTGCCAAACCAGCTGTCAGCCTATGGTGGGTGACAGCCTGTTTACAGAACAAGCTGCAGAGAATGTTACATTATTATGTTCCAGTGGAGGATACTTGATAAGCTTTAAGTTTCTTTGAGAGACGTAGCCTAAGTGGACTAAATGATTAAAAACAAAAGTGTTATTGCGAAGCTTTTTCCCCCCCCCCCATTGATGCACCGAGTCATGCACCAAATATCGATCTGTAGAGGTAAAATGTTATCAAGATGTGAAATGATCTACATTGTGTGGTTTTGTATGTAATGTTTTATTTTTATTTTGCGAATTTTACCCTGTGATTTTAGTGACATTACTGTGAATTCTGTTCCTTCTGAAGAGGTGCATCACTGAAGCTCTCGATAATACGGTGTTTCTGCTGCAGCTCCCTTTCCTTCACCTTGCCCCTCCTCTTCCACTTACTGCAATATTGGAAGTACTGCTCAGTATACAGAGTTTAGGACAGAAATAAGGACAGTGTTTAACATGAACATGATATTAGCTATAGTTGACACCATTTACCATTTAGTAAGCACTTAGGACTATTTGGTACTGGAATAAAATCACCACACTTGAGATTCCAGAGCACTCAAATACAATATTTCAGTGTTCGGTAATTCGAAGGAGTACTTGGTGCTATAAATAAGAAGATAGCAGGGAGTGGCTGCAAATGGAGCGGCATTAGTAGCCTCCCTTTGTTATCAGCACTATAGCAGGTGCTGGGTAATAGTGTTTTCAACCCTATGAGGACGTTGTGTAATATCTTGGCAGTTTGCCATTTTAGGTGAGAAAGAACAACCACAGTATTTTAAATATTGCCAAAATATTTCTGCATTTAAATAAGTGGAAATAAGGGGATACAGAGTGTATAAATATTAGGATCCAGTGCTAAGGGCAAACAAAATTACATCAGCACAGTTTTTGTAGGAACAGCAGGATTAATTTTTTTTGTTTACATTTTTGCCAGCTGGAAACAGCCAAAGGGCCTTTCAGTGAATTGGTGTGCTCATTAAATTGAACTTGACCATCCATGTTTCAGGGAACATATCTATTGAATTTTTTGTTTTGTTTTTTACACTGAGATAAAAGCATTTCCATTATGCATAGTGTGGTGAGACTAGGTATTGTGGGTAAGCACTTCTGTTTTGATGATCTATTCAACTAGACCTACATTTTGACCACCTAAAACAGGCATTGATTAACACAGGCAGACAATGGCAAGTGGTGCCTGAAACTGTTTAAATATTCCATTCAGCACTGTACACACCTTTAGGGTTGTGAAGAAAATCCAAATGTTATGCCCTGTCGAGTTAAACTGATGTTGGTGTGACAGAAATATTGATTTGTTTGATCTCATTGGCTTAGTTTTTGATTTTGCAGTGATATTCTGCACCATTATGCTTCCAAATATAGGGTTTTTTGTAGCTTCATATGGTGGATTTCAACCTAAAATGCAACATACTGAGTTGAATCATAATGGTTTTTTTCAAGGTCACTTTCTCTGATCGACAGTATTTTTGAGTAACACCCACTGCCAATGTCCATACATCGTTTCTTCCTATTGCTCCTACAAAAAAAGACATCAAGTTGACATTGCCAGGTGTATTTCCAATTCTTATCTTGGTTGTATCAGAGATGGTGCATGTAAATAAAGCTTGAAGAAGCACTGAATTTCTCGAGTTTTTGATATACCTTTTTTTTTTTTTTTTATCCCTAGTGGAATTACACAGCTGCAGACTTCACTCTGCAACCACAGTGGAGGTGATTTGCTATTGGATAATCACATCATGAGCTAAGAACCAATCATATGCTGTATCCAAGAAGACTGGACCTACTCTGACTCTGAAGTCAAGGTTTTTTGAATACGGGATGGAAGGTTGCTGAGATAAATGCTGCTCAACAATTGGTGCACCATGCATATTTATATATTCTAATAACAAATTACTGTCACAGCGCAGTACAGTCTAAAAAGCCCAAGAGCATGGACAACATACTGTATCAGCCTAACAGAGGAGGAAACCATGAAACGTCGGAGCCCTCTACAGATCAAATGCAGTCACTGTCTTGCTGCTGCGCTCCTGTGTCAGGATGGAGGACAGGGAATGGGAGAGGAAGCCCGGTTGCATGGAGGCTCGTCTCCATGGAAACCCCACAACAAGTCAGCATGGCAGCACAGAGATTTGGCAGCAGTGTTTGGATTAAAAGAAGCCGTATTTTTTGAGTGTTTGAAATGTTGAAGACATAACTTAGAACGGCTGGATCTCAGTTTCCCAGTTTCTAAACATCTTATAGTCTTAAATTTGCAGTTCTGCCATGTCGGATGTGTACAGAGTTTCCTCCACCGTTAGAGTGGAGCAGATGCAGGCAGAGTTGTCGGATCAACTCTCGGCACTCAGGGCAGAAATTGAAGTGAATGGATTTCCTCTGGGAGTAGCGCCTTCCAAATCTTACAGGTGTGGAAGCCTGGCTGAGTATATTATGTGTTTATATCAGTGGTTTCAAATCATTTTTAGTGTTTGTTTCAATCTGCCTGGAGTTCCAGATACAGTAGGTGGGATTTACCACATTAATCTCAGGTAAAATGTCAATTACAAAACAGTAAACAAAACTAAATTGACTTTTTAATACTTAATTGATTTTCTAAACCAATTGTTATTTGTCCTATCTGCTAAATCCCATATCCCTTAGGCACTTGTATATGCCAGAACAATCCATAAAACGTATTTGTAAAGGCTATTTGACCCAGGTCTCATGTATTTAATATGTTTATATTGATCCCTGTCTTGTTTACTCATTCTGAGCTTTATTTCAGTTCTGTTCCACCTCCAAAGGACATTTCCTTCTTCCGTGTGGAGAGAGAGCAGACACTTAGGAGGGGACTTCAGGTGAGAATGAAAATCTGTTCCTGCTGTTATTCTTATCAAGGTCACTACGCTGATCTAAAAAGTCTGGCGGGTATGGAAAATTAATTTAATTTCTAGGTCATGAAAACTTTTGGAGTTGCATGAAAACTCTGGGTAATGTGTTATATAATGGTTGACCCACTGTCACTTCACATATCGCCATGGAGTTGATAGACAAATGGAGGAATCAGGAATCTACAAGCTTATAAACGTACACTGCCTACACTGAGTTTCTCCTCTCCCTCTGGGTTTTAGGTGGCAGGAGCCTTGCCGGTTTTGTCCCAGTCCAGCATCATGCAGAAGGAGCTGGACAGCTGCCTGAGTATGGAGTACAGTCCTGACAGTCTGCCTCTTCTACTGCACCAGGTGATGACAGTAAAAACACTCGGTCAAGACACACAAATCCTAAATCGAGGACATGTAGAACAGAATGGAACTGAATAGAGCAGAAAATTGGTAGTAGCAATTTTGGAAAAACACTAGGTAAAAATCTGTTTTTAAAAGTGATTTAAACAGATTTACTTGTTGTATTTTGTTTTTTCTCTAGTTCTACACGGACAGATCATATCACTTGGCTCAGGTCAAATATCTGCTCATGCTGAGATGGAGGAGATTCTGCCGTCACACCGGCGTCATTGAGAAGCTTTATCCTCATTACAAGGTGACAACAAGACCCAAGCCAGCAGTTTAAAATTGACTAAGTCTCACAGGAGTTTTCTTCTGGTCCACCTTATGTGTGTGTGACGTCCCAGCTCATGCTCTGCTGCTGAATCTATCACTGCTGCAGGGGCGTCCAGTCCTTTTGACATGGAGGGTAAAGGACCAAAATATAACAAGGGCAGCCCCAAAGTAATTTCATTGGATATTAATTATTTAGAAATAAAATGAGCATAAAACTAGTTCTCAAATTCTCAATTCTCAAAATGCTTCTTAGATGGTGTTTGATTAAAATAGGTCAAATACAGAATATTTTTCACTGGAACATGATGATGGCCATTTTTAAAAAATATATTTATTCTGCACAGTCAAGATACAAAGAAGCCATACAGACATGGCATGAAATAGGACACAAACAGGTATACAAAAATAAAATACATTAACATAACAGGGGACATTACAAAACTTAAATACACTTTATAGCTGGAAGAAAATTCAATAAATATAAAATACTGTGGTTTCCTTGGCAAACAGAAGGGAGGTTTTCTCTTTGTTTTGTTGCTCTCATAAATATGAAATTTATCTAGGATAAAAATAGGATTCATTATAAAATATTGGTTTTCATATCTACTGTAGCAGGAAGCTGAACAAAGCATTTTTGAACAAAATAGAAATCTCCACAAACGTTGTCAGTTATTAACCTGGAGACATCTTTCCATTGCTTTTGCTATATTTATTAACATTTTTGTAAAAAGGAGGTCAGATTTACTCTATGGATCTCAATTTGTGAAACCCTGCTTTTATCCCTTTTCTATCTCTTTCCTCTCTTGCAAAGAATGAGTGTACTTGAGAAGGGCAGACAAACCACTCACCATTCACAACAAATAAAGGAACCATGATGACTGATTTCAGAGAGAAAGAGGCGTGACATTCATGATGAAACTTATCATCTTTTCATTGCCTATAAACACGACTCTTCAGCTCTGTCTGTCTTCACCGGATCCGATCCGTCTTGTTTCCCCTCAGGATCAGGTGTCGTATCTGATGCAGGAGTATGAGGATGCGGTTCAGAGAGCGCGCCGACTGGCAGTGACGAGGGAGAAGATCCTGACCGGGCGAGGAAACGCCATCAACCTCGTCACTCAGGATGATGTGGTCATTTACCTCAGATGGCTCGTCTGCCACCTGCACTCCGTTAAAACCATTCATAACTTCCTGAGGGTAAGCACCCGGGGGTGATGGACAGTTTTAATGTGTCATGTGCATGTTGTGATTCTTATCAATTAGAATCAGGAATCAGAATCAGGTTTATTTTCACCAGGTGCATTTTCACATACTAGGAATTTGACTTGGTGAGGTTGGTGCAGTGCAATATACAGACATTTAGACGGACAAACAAGCAGCAATTACAAATTAAATTTAAATATCAAATGTCAGAGACAAAGAAGTAAAGAAAGAAGAGAAGAGAAGAGATTCCTGAAAATATATACAGTATATACAATGCAGTAAGTGGGTCTTTTTACAAGGGCTCAGTAGTAAGTTGCATTTAGTGTTTGACAAAGAACCAAATATGAATATGAATAGGTAGTGTCACTATACAGGGAATACAAATATGATAGATATGACTATGTATTTACAGATGTACAATTTGTATGGAATTGTGCTCAGAGATTCAGTGAAATTAGTTTCTGTCATTCAATGCATTTGCAATCTTGATTTTTGTATATGTCTAAGTGTGTTTAATCATTTTGATATACTGAAAAAAATCAAAACCTCGCGCTCAGCCCCTGACTTGCAGATCCTTTGCACAACTGGTGAAGACTATCGGTAGGTCGTACACAAATCAATACATGATGCTTATCTTCTTTATTTTGTGCCAAAAAATAAAGATTTATCGTTTTGTGTGCGACCTACCTATATTACTCATCATTTTTATATATTCAAATAAATAAAAATGTGCCGTTCAAGTAGACTTATTCATTTAACAGGTGCTGCACTACATACCGGCTTGTGAAAGGAACAATAAGGAATCACAGGCGAACTTCACAAAGGATCGCACTACTTTACAAAAGGCTCAACATACTGATGGTGAGAGACAAACTAACACTATCCTTAACATCTAGATATAGAGACACTGACAGTAGTTAGAAGGAAAATCCAGTAACAGACAACTGCTGTAACAAAAAATAATGCACACAGTAAAAACCATGATGAAACAATAAAAACAATGGCATAATAATAGCAGTAAAAGTAGTAGAGGTACAATATAGCTATACGGGCATAAAGTTATGTTAAAAATAAATGTTTAAAATGAAGAAAGCAGGATAGATAGACATAATAGTATGCAGTGCACCAAGTAGAGATTTCATACAATAATTCATTACTCACTACATTCAACTGCAGGACTGGCAGATAATGTTCCCATGCACACTGTTAAACTGGAGGAGTTTCGTCCTGAACTGCAGTCCTTGGTCTCCTATTTCCACCTGCACTATGACGCTCTGAACATCAGGACCACTGCAGACGAGATGGAGTTATTCAGCATGGTAATACTGTTTGATCTACTACACCACTGATATATAAACACATAAAGTCCCTGCAGTAGTCGTGCCTGGGAGTACCACTGTACATCTGTCTGACATCAATCAGTGAAAGGATATACATATATATTATTAGATATCGAATGATATATTGAATGTTTGTATAGGTGTCAAGGGAGTTCAGAACGATCTTCAGAAAGCAGGAGCTGATGAAGACTTTCCTCCAGTACGATGGTACTGAGGTCAGAGAGAGCGAGTGGGGGAGGAAGAGCGGCAGCATGGCTCTGAAGAAGCAGGCCAGCTGGATTCCCTTCATTCAGGTCTGGATGGAGAAATCCAAAATCACAGTCAAATAATATTTCCAAATACTTTTAGTAGTTTATTTAGGCCTATCTAGGTGCCTGATGGGTTGGCTTTGTGAGTGACAGAAAGTTTAGACAATCACAGGGAAGTAGCTGAACGGCAATTTAGTATAATTTTCTGTGGTTTATAAATTAATCTATACTACCTTGATGCAGCAAATCCACCCTGTTTTTACTATATTTTTCACTATTTCTCAGGTTTCAAGTTGTGAAGGCCTTCCAATTGTATGTGCTCGAGAAAGGTTTGTAGGCTATATGTAATAAAAGTTTTGGAGGACAGAGGATATTTATACTGTTTTGATTCTGTCCTGTAGGTTAAGCCCAAGCGAGATCCATGGCAACAGAAGCTCATCACAAAACTGAAGGAAAAGAAATGTGTTGACGAGTTACTGAGGATGCACTGCAAGTTTCTTCAGGTAACAGTTCTTATAGCTTTCAATCAACATCATGTCTCCTTTAAAAGTGGAAATATCACAAGACAAGTATTGATGGGGTTGCAACTTCTGTATTACTATACTATAGCATATACTAATAGCATGTAATACATATACTAATACATACACATTACTAATACTTTATATATTTCTCTGTGTGTGATTGAATAGTTGCAATTTGCCAGTGTTTAATTATTTGCTTTGGTAACATATACTGAAGTATTTCATGCCAATAAAGCTAATTTGAATTTAATTGAATGAATTGAATTGTGACATATTATAATTGTTGTCTATATTATGATTAAGTGATGATACATTAATCGGATGTGGTTCAAATAGTATTTAAAATAATTGTTAGTTCTTTAATCTGCTTGAAGTACCAGAGTTGTGGGGTTCAGATTAAACCCCACCAATACAATAAGTACCAGAAATATTTATGCTATTTAAAAGTTAATTTTTTACACTTTTCTGTGATTGATAACATATCTGACACTATCTGGACTGTCTTGATGCAATAACCTCCACCCATCTGCTGCCCCAAATATTTTAAAACAAATACTAAAACTATTTCACCCAGACCTGCCACTGATACAGAATATAACTTAGATTTTTATCACATAGCTTTTGCCATATGTCTGGTTTTGAGTTCTCTCCATATTTTGATCTGTATCTGCTCTGCTCAGGTCCCTGATCTGCTGCATGTGGGCGAGGCTCTAAGAGAACATGCTGCTCATGTGTGCGACTCACAGGCCATAAGCTCCTCATCAGTCTCACACACCGGTAACACAAAACTACAGAAGACCTCCGAGATCTGGACCAGCATTTACAGCGCTGCCAGTCTCGCTCAGGCAAGTTTCCTGCTCAGAGAGGTGTGAAAACATTCTCAGCGTTTCTCAAGGTTGCCTGTGTTGGAGTTCATGTTAAAAGTGACAATTTTCTTGTTAGGATACACGCAATCATTCATCTAGATGTGGAGTCAAAGGAGGCCAGGATAAACAGAGTTTGAAGAGCAAAACCTCCAGCGCAAAAGATGAAAGGTGTGTAATATTTTTACAGAGAAAATTGCTTTGCTACAATATAATGTGGCAATATTCCATTTGCAGGACAGTCATGTCTTCAGTCAACAGCAAAGAATTGTGAGTAAGCTCAAGTTAGACTTTTTGGAAGTACGCAGTATGGATTTCACATCAAAAGATGAATAAGCAATTGTAGTGTCAGCTTTTAATAATCTTTGTTTTTATGCATTGGTTGCATTTTATTGTTTTTTTCTTGATCTCCTCATTAAACCATGTAAAAAATGACATCAGCCATTTCTTCAAAGACCAAATACTTATACCTCTTCCTGCATATTACACTAAGGCATCTTTTGGCATTTCAGCTTTCTGTGCCTCTGCTCCTTCTTGTAAACACAGCTGCTCTTACATGGACTGCATGCGGCTGCTGGGTCTGGATGACAGTCTGCAGGAAGGCACCTCAGATCCCGTCACAACCAGCGGTGCATACCTGTCCCTCATTTACCTGCGCCACCTCAAACTCAGAGAGCTCCAGGTGAGGCGAAGAGCTGCACATTCTGTTTTTTGGTTAGTTGAGGGTGCTTAGATGTGTATTGGATGATGTTGGCTTAAAATAATCATTAATATAAGTGATCTTGCTTCAGTGAGATTTAGTAAAAGAGCTGATTTAGATAAGTGTTCATTCTCTGAGATCCTGTTCTTATTCTCCCTGTCCGTAGCGTATCTCTCTTGGGATGCTGAACTACCTGCGCTCTGTAGAGAGGACCTTGACCTTTGACCTGGCCGGTCTGCGCCCGGAGGGAAGAGAGCTGTGCAGCACCGCAGAAGAAGCAGGCTGGATGAACGCAGCCAGGGGGGGCAGCGGGGGGGCAGGAGGTCTTGGCTCGCTCCACTTCAGCCACAACACTCCTGTTGACTACAAGGTGAGGACATGTCACAGTGTGTCACAACCTATTCGTGGGATTCAAGATAGTGAAAATAGTCCATGCATTTGGTGAACTGATGACTTCAGCTGCCTTACTGTCGCACAAACATATATATATGTGTATCTTCTAAGCATGTATGGGATATATGCTTAGAATATTAGAAAGAAATGCTTAGAAATGCTTGGAATAAACGCTGCACACTGCTTCTTATGATTCCACAATTTCTTAAAGCTGCAAGAGGCAAGATCTTTATGAAAAAACACACCCGTCTTATCATCTTAAATCATAATCGAGAAGAGCATCCCATCTCTCCTGAGTGAGAAGCTGTAGATTTGTCTTATTTTCCCAAATGAAAGTCCGGTGTCAGGAAAAGTTAGAAACAGTCTTCTAAACAGCAGTGAGCAGCGCTCTGTCCAGAGAAAGCTGGACTCACCAACTTCAGATCTTTTTCCTCTTTCGTCCCTTTGGTTTCCTTCGGTATAAAGCATCACAGACCGGCTGGTTGGTAAACATGAGTGTGCTGTGTGCAGTTTACTGACATCACTTTACATGATTTCTGGGTACTGAAGTTCAAATTTTTCAAACGGTTATCTCTCGATGCCATTTTGGGCAGCCAACGTGCAAACTGACCTATTGCAGCTTTAAATTATGTACAATGGTCCTTTATTTTATCCTGTGTGAGTAACTAACCTACAAAACCTGCCTTAAAGGTTTCATAGGGGTGTACAGGTATGTACTGTATATTCTCTCTTGTTGCATCAAAGTGCATATATGACTTCTTCATATTCCAGGTCCATTGCTCAGAGTTCATGGAGTTTGCAGAGGTGGAGAACCTTCATGATTTCTACAGCGCTGAGGAGAGTTTCATACACACCCAGGACCAGAGAGGGCTGTACATCGTGTATGATGCCGCTCTGAAGGACCTGCAGGAGCTGGAGAGCATGCTGGCTCTGGTTGGCTCCCACTACATCCAGAGAAACAGCAGCAAGCAAGTGGGAAAAGCTGAGGCTTCCTTCAGCCCGGCAGCAGACATCCGCTCCTGGGCCGGGGCGGATGCAGACCGCGCTGCAGTGCTTCTGGACTTGTGGACATGTGAGACGGAGTTTCTGGAGAGCAAAGTGCAGGTATAGTGATAATAATGAATACTGTAGATAGATGTGATCATTTAAGTCTCTTAGTTGGCTGTTTCCTCACTTGCTTACTAGCTACGATGAATCATTTCCCTTTGAGCATAGATGGAGATATCATTTACTTTTAACTAGGCCTGGGACAATTGCCGATATTACTATACTGTATATCGCGGTAAAAAACAATAACAGTTATGACACAGACACATTTTTATGACCCTGACCACTGCGGTCATCATTGATGTTTTATTTTTCCCAAAAGAGGGAGCGCTCTAATAAATTGTTATATTTATGTTGTTGTTAAAGTGGATGCAGGCCAGTAGTAATTTATTTGAGATACTTTTGACTTTATTTTAGATGCTGCTATTTCGATCTTTATTTGTGTTGTTTAAAATTATCCTATCCTAGTATTTTATAATTTTGCATTTTAAGAAAAAAGTCAAAGATCTTGTGATTGATATGATAAATTCATTTTTAAGTAATTTAAGCATATTACAGTTCTGTTTTTTAAAGTTTTCATCTTTTTAATGATTATCAAGATAATATTATATCAAAATAATTTTGGTCAAGATTAATCATACTATGAAATTTTCATATTGACACAGGCCTACTTTTAACACTTAAATTATGGTTTCCTGTTCACATCAAGCTCTTAAAGTCTTATTAATTGTTGGTATGAATTGCTTACTAGTCACATTTCTCAACTAGAATATCTGTTTGCTTGCCTACTTTCTCACTTTCCAAGGCCAGTCCTCCTGGAGCAAAAACCAGTTTCTCTTTTCACACTGTAACCTTGTGTTTTCTTATTCTCCAGCTCTTGAACTGTTACTATGAGGCCTACCAGCACACGTCGGGGACTGAGGAGAGGTTCGCTCTGGCTCAGGTTATCACTGACATCATGCACAGCAGGCCACAGCTGGACCTGAACCAGGATTACTTTGTTCAGGCCTACAGGGCAGAGATGGCCTGCCTTCAGAGCCACCAGCAGCTGATCAGAGCAGTTCTGGACTGCCAGGTGAACGCAAAAAGCATATATGAATTAAATCTGTTTACTGTAGTGTTCAGCTCCTTTTTTTCACACCAGAAATTAAGTCTTAAGCCTGCAAAGACCCTACAAGTGTTTGGTTGTTTGTGTTGATGTGTAAATGTGCAGAAGGATGAGTGCACATGCGGAGGTATGAATGTGAATGTAGTGTGTGGATAATAAAACTAATTGTCTTCGCTTTTTTAAACACATAAATTGATTGATTATGTTGATGTTTAAGCAGCAGTGGTTGTATGTCCAAGACAAATTTCCCCTTTGATACTAATACAGCTTATCTTTATTTAATATTGTTGTAATGTGTAGTACAGCAAACTATATGAGTGTAATCTATACCCTGCATATTGTGACAGACTGTACTGTTTACCTCATCAGATTGAGCAGCAGCGGCGGCACCTCCAACGCATCTGGAGAGACGGCCAGACAGGCTCCGTTCAGGACTACGGCCTTCCACCAAACTATGTTCCCAAACATCTGGTCTCACCTGGTGGCAGCAGGCAAGTGATAAATACAGCAGTAAGCTCAAGTACATTGGAGTTGGTGTTCTCCAGAAACTCACTATTTCCTACGTGTGTGTATGTTTGCATGCAAGGGTGGAAATAACTAATTACATTTACTCATGTTACTGTAATTGAGTAGCTTTTTTGTGTACTTTGAGTATTTTTTTAAGTCAGTAATTTTACTTTTACTTAAATACGTTTTACTGTACTTTAATACATTTTAAATCACATCATAAATTGGCCAATTGTAGAGCCATTCGCAGTGAACGATCAGTCAGCAGAGAAAATAATCTGGTTTTAATTCATCTGGTTTTACTCTGTTTTTGCACTTGTAATTGTAATTAAATTGTAATTTCCAATTTTTCAAATTAGAAGAATCGAGTTTGAATTCTGTCCTCTCAACCTTTTAGAATTACATGGGAAAGATCACATCTAACAAAGTTCTCTTTTCTAAAAAAGGAACTCAGTAATTTATAATCTGAGTACATTTTCAATTAGATATTTTTTACTTTTACTTAAGTAGATTTTCACACCAGTACTTTTACTTCTACCTAAGTAAAATATCAGCAAAGTAACAATACATCTACTTGGGTAATTCATTCTAGTTTTCTTTCCACCACTGTTTTCATGCATCTGTCTGTATGTTTGTGTGTCTCTGTCGTCTCTATGGTTTATCCTCCTCTGTTGTCCTGTCTGTATCCTGGCTGCAGCTCTGCACTGATGAACACATTCCTTCTGGAGGTTCACCCGTCCCTCTGCCTGGCTTCTGAGGTGTATTATGGTTTATCCCAGGCTCACACTGAGCTGTGTCAGCTGCACAGAGCCAGGGGCGTCACTGAGAAACTCATCCTGCGACAGAAGCTCCTGCAGCAGGCCCTGCAGAGCTGGAACACCCTGGCCTCACCCGGGTCCTCATACAGCTCGCAAATACAAAAAGATGTACGTTTTTGTCTTTCTCAGGAATCTATTCAAATCACATTAAGCACCATAACTCAGTTCTAGTTTCTTTTCTTCCCCTCACAGTTGTACTCGGATGTGTTTTTTGAGGACCCGACGTCGGTCCAAGATGTGGGTCTGTCTCTAGTAAGATCTGCTGAGGAGAAGGAGATGAAGCAGGGACGGGAGAAACAGCTGCATGCAGTGGAGACGCTCTCCAAGCTGCTGGAGCTTGTAACCCTTCGCCACCGCCTGATGGAGTCGGCCTCTGAAACTGCACATCTGGCACAGTTAAGCGAACGCGCACAGTGGGGTCAAATAGCATTCTCAAATAATTCTTACCACATAGGACAATACATATGTGAATTGCCCTGATGAAAACCCTACATACTGTAAGTAGGTTAAAACAAATGCTAAGAATTATGTGCATGTACTTCTTTCCACAGGTCTGGTAATATTACACCCTGACATTATCCAGTATCATTCATTAAGTTCAATGTCTTGGGACACATTTGGTAGAAATCAACACTGTTGACTCTTTGAAGGGAGTTGCCTACTTGTAAGGGAAACTCTGTAACATTCAATAATTCTTTAAACCCCCCTAGGCTATACAGGAACTTGACGTCGGAGCTCGGATTTGATGAGTTCCACCTGTATCTGAGGCCGGTGCAGTTTGAGCTCGCCGAACAAAAAGACAAAGCAGAGCAGAAGTCTGTGTTTATCACGGCCCTGCTGCAAGACAACAGCTGTGTGGACAGGTATTTTTTCTGCTTTAAGTCCCATAAAATTATAGAAACACACTGGCCATCTGAGCATGTGCAGGGTGCTGCTAACTTTGTCATGATGCTACCAGTCTTTCTTTTTGCTTGTTAGCATTACGAAGTGATCAGTTCTTACCA
This sequence comes from Centroberyx gerrardi, assembly GCF_048128805.1. Lineage (NCBI taxonomy): Eukaryota > Metazoa > Chordata > Actinopteri > Beryciformes > Berycidae > Centroberyx > Centroberyx gerrardi. The sequence goes on from NC_136013.1 coordinate 6,668,861, forward strand.
CATTCTCTTCTGTTGACAGCAAAGATGGACAAATATGTAAAAGGAAATTGTCTAATTGAGGTCATACCTATATTTTGGACTTCTCCATATTTTTCATGGACTTTTTGGAAGCCACTCTGTAGTTCTTGGCAGAGCGCCCAGCCGGGTTATAAGGAGCCGTATCTGCAACACTCTTCACTAATATAGAATAGATGTCGATTTGTCTCACAGGCAATCTAAAAATATGTACTTTTGAAGGGAATCTCTGAGCAGATGTGTGTATCCTTCTAGTATGTTTTCCCTCTTAGTCTCGCCTCTCCATGTGCACTGTATCTATTGTTTCTACTTTTTTTTTTTTTTACTGTATTGTTATATACATCACAAGAGCAGTGCAGTGTGTTGCAGAAGGAAATAAAGTGTGTTATCTGCCTCAGGTACACTCCATCCAGCCTGCCTCTGAGTATCCAGGAACTGGATGAGAACCAGATTGGGAGATTTAGCTTCAGCTCAAAAGAAGCCGTTGTTCATGTACGTTCAAATTAAATACTGGGGCTTTTATTGGCTAATGAATGAATGAATGAATGAACAAATCAACCAATTAATTCATTTATTCCTTTTCCCTGCCTCTTCATAGCTTATGAACAGACGCAGTATAGAAAACCTCCAGGTGACTCTGGCCTGTCAGGTTACACAGAAGAATGCCTTGATAAGTGCCGTGAAACAGGCGTGTTTTTGCCATTGGGCAGAGAGTGTGACCGCTTCAGCTGAGGTGTGTATAATGCATACTGTAACATGGGTGAATTGCTGTTTAAATATTGCAGTTTGATTTGCGGTCAGGTTATTTCAGATTGGTTTCCATTTCATTCTTAAGGGTCAAGAAAGCCTTCATTCTGGTAGAGATGCAAAATCTGCACCAAGATTTGACTCCAAACTTGGAAGTGACACTGACAGCTTGCAGGAAAAGGCCGACAATTTCCCCTCCAAAGGACCCAAGAGAGCTGCCACTGGAACCAAGGAGAGGTCATTTTCACCACTGAAGAAGAAATCACGTTAATGACGACTAACACTGTTTTTGTGCTGTAAATTCGACTCTTTAATGAACCGAATCTTGTTTCTTATTCCAGGCTGATGGAAGCCTTTGTGTCCCTCCAGCTGGAAAAAGTGGGCCTGCGTGACGAGATGCTGAACTCGTTCATTAAGAAGAAACAGGCAGCGGGGGGTCTGATAAAACACCCAGTGAGTTACACACAGCGGTGGATCCTCAGGTGGCCGAGCGGGGTGATAAATGTGATTCTCTACCCGTGAAGTAAAACTAATTTCTCTCGCACCGCAGGATGAAGCGGCAAAGATCAAACGGAGGCTAATTCTCGAGTTTCTAAAAAAGTAAGTCTATTCAGAGCAACAGCATTCCTTTTGTAAATCCTGGATATCAGATGGTTCATGGATGGATCATGTTAGTTCTACTGATGATTCGCCTGTTTCGCTCATTGTAAGTCACTTTAGATAAGAGCATCAGCTAAAATCTTGTGTCTGCCATTCTTTCCACAGATTCAGCGTACATATTTCTCAGTATTGTGTGAGAGCGCAGATTATCGCACATCACTACAGTCTAACCTCGCTTTTGGACGACATACCATCCGTCCGCCAGTCCCACTTCATGATTGGCCGAGCCAGCGAGCTGAAAGTCATTTTGGATTCAGAGGTTGACCTTTGCCCTGACCCCAGGTACAACCAGCCTGAACCAGTGTGATGGGTTTCTAGTGTCCAGTACCAGGAAAAATGTACAGCTTGCTTTTATCATACATTATAAAGAAATATGGGTCTTGCCAGCGGGAGGAAAAGGGGGAGTACTTTGAGGGGGACAGGCTGTAGGTGTAGATTTACTGTAAATACGACCTCCAAACTGGGAAAAGTCATTTCCATCAACCTCCTAATTACAAGTAGGATATGTGGAATTTTTTTGGGGCTCTGATATCTCTCACTTGGTGTCTTAAATTGCGGAGGTGTGTCAACTCATAGCAGGGAATCTACCCATGTCGGCAGTCCAAGATAATAAAAATCTAAATTATCAGTTATATTCACACTAATAAAATCCAGTCTACTTATGAAAAAAGAGAGTTATGTTTGCTCCAGTTCGTTTATGGTTGATTTTAAATTCATAGATAAAATTATTTTGGATGTGGGCATTCCAGTGCATGAAATACGTGAAGGCTTCCAAGTTGTTGCAGTGAAATGTCATCCTATTCTTATGCTTCTTCTGATATGACATGAACGCGGCGTGCATTACAATACACCGACCACTTTGCTTTGTGTCACTTCGTTCTTTCAAAAGTCTGTTTGTGGGCGTTTGATTGGGTGTGTTCCTGGGTCAAGCATTGGGTTTGTTTAACATTATTTATGTAGACCTAATTTACATTTTATCATTTTAGTCATTCCATTATGCCCAAATAAAATCCATAATTATATGTCTGGAAAATATAATTTTATATGATAATTATGCTTTACTCTAGCAAGCTAGCTCGCTAAGTGGCTACCCCTATTTGGATGTGATGGGGTAAACATTATTTGTTTAGACTGCCACAGATAAAGTTAGCAACTAAACTAACTTTTTCTTATTTCACCACTTTCCCCCATACATTGTTTTATTTGTCAAGATCTTTATAGGCAGGACAGAGATAGGTAGGCCTAATATAATTTGGGAAAACCCGACACAGCCACCTTCCTTTTTCCATTCAAAGATGGAATGGAACTAGGAACAAAAATGTAATGGTGTGAGAATTTGAGAGTCAAATTTTTGCCCACATGTGATTTGGTCTCGCATCACAACCATCATGCATATTTGCATAATACTAAAAGTGGCAGGTGGGGAGTTTCGGGCAGTTTCACATCTTGTGAGGGGGCCCCAGAATTTCCAGCAGCACCCTTGCTAAGAAACTGCACACACACACACACACAGACACAGACACACACATCATTCAATGCATGAAAACACAGATGTGTTTGTGCAGATCACCAGCAGCTCTTCCCCTGAACAGGAGCTTCCAGCCTCGGCCCCGGCAGTTGTTGTCTGCAGATGGAAAAACACTCCTCAACCTCTGGTACATCCCCCACTTCTCTGAAGTGCTCCGCATGTTCAAAACACTGGATATTTCGGTGAGACGCTAAAGCCCATCATCAAAACACTATTCTGCAGTAGAGTACGTCATATGTTCCCTTGCTTTCACTTCTATGCTTTTTTCAAGAGTACAGATCATTTCAAAGGCTAGAGTGCGTGACCTCGATAAAATAGTGTTCATGAATAATTAGTAATGCTTGCTTTTGTCTCCCTTGGGTACCAGATGGGTGGGGGTCTATGAGAACAATTCAGATAAGTTATCAGTGTCACATAAGAGGATCCTAAAGTCACTTTCTCATACTTTCCAGTGATTGTCTAAACTCTCTGTCACTTATTTTATTGTCCTCTCGTTCCATCCATCTGGTTCTCCAAGCAGGTTAAACAAAATGGTTTTGTTTTTAGAATGCATTAGAATGCTGTATTCCTCCATTTTCTCCAACAGGCGTGTGACAAGGCTCTCCATCACACTCTGGAGATAGTGTCAGCCCTTCATGACATTGTCTATTACCTGGTGAGTTTCTCCAGACTGGGAAACACAGGAGAGTCCCGCAGCCAGAGGAGAAGACAGGAGGCGGCCGGCCCACATCTGGCAGCGGACTGGGGGGGAACTGAAGGCATCGGTAGGTCGACCTTACAAACAGAGCCACTGGTAGTACTGGTAATACTGACATAACGTCAAAAACAAAATACCACATATGTGTGCATACTAAGGGCAATATTCAAGTGTTTCACCTTTTTCATGCCAGAACATTTCCAAAATTGACACGTATTCAGTGTTTCGTCCAGAATTGTATTCTTGTCAGGGTGGAAAAGCCTCTGAAACCGCATTTAAATCATCATGCGACACTGAAACTCTCCATTGAAACTCATGCAAATTAAATTATTTCAGGGTTAGCAGCTCTTTAAGGCACCAATTCAATTTCAGGGAAAATCTGATCTGATACATTAGACCTTTAAATGAGAATTATATTAAGAAAATATTATTGGAAAAAAAAAAAAAAAATCAAAGTTAAATTGATATCCAGTATTTAATAAGACCAATATAGGCCTGATATATTGGCATAGCGATACATCAGTCTAACACCAGTGCATACGTGTTCAGATGTATTCCAAAAATATATCATATTATATATTTGATTTAACCAACTTTTCAATACTCTTCGACATACAGTATTTACATGTGTAAAAATATTAATTTGATAAATGTATTTACTAATATCAAACTAATATATTGATCAGTATGTACGTGTATGTGGAAAATCAGATGACTGTAATCTCACTACATGTTTCTCCTCACCTCTGGGTGCTACAGGAGCAGAACTACAGCAGATCCAGCGGCAGGTCGCCGGTCTGTCTGATCCCAGCAGACCGGAGGCTGTCGGCCGTCTGCTGCGGCTCCGCAGGCAGGTGCTCCTCCTGCAGTTTGACACGGCTGTCAGGCAGCTCATCAGGTGAGCTGGGCTGGGAGACGTGTGGCTGCTGAGATGTTCAATATGCTGTGTATGGGTGCATCTATACAGCGAAGAACACCAGGTCAGCTGAATGTCACCATGAGGTGTCACTCCTCATTCCAGTTTGCTGCTCCCAGTGACTGGAATGAGTTGTACAAGCCTCATGAAATCGGACAAATTCAACTTCTGCCTTGAAAAATGATTGCAGATATTTACAGGCACACATGCGACTGTTTCTCAGTCAAATGAATACACTAACTTCTCTACGGGTGCTACTGTTTTTGTTGCATGTTTTAATTGGTTTTTGTGATGTTCTTGTTGTTCCTGGTCTTATTTGTTATGCTGTTTGCTGTCTCCAAGTCCTTATGTGTGTTTGTCCAGCTTATTCCTGTGCTGCTTTACAGCTACATTACTTTTTTTTATTGTGTTTTCTGCATACTGCTAGCTTTCTTGTCTTGTCTCCCCATTTTGTTTGTTGTTTTTTTCCTTTCCCCCAATTCCCCATCAAGAGGCCTTTTGCCTCTTGCCAGGTCGTCCTTGTAAATAAGAATTTGTTCTTAATTGACTTGCCTGGTTAAGAAAAAAAAATTGTTGCAGGAGGCCTGATTTAGTGGCTTTTCCATATTGTCTAATTGTGTGTGTTTGTTCCATGTTTAAAGCAATCTGTCATTCCCTGCTTTACTTTCTTATTCTACAGGAGCTGGTAATAGTAAAGTTGGGCTTAAAAATTGTGTTGTATAATTGTACTGTAGGGTGATGATTTAGGTCAGATGCAAATCAATGAATTATTTGTTTGAATTATGTCCTTATGTTATATTGTACTCTCAAACCTCTTCCTTTGTCATGTTTCTGTCCATCAGGGAGGCGTTCCTCTCCTCTGGTGACATGGTGTCTTACCAGAGTGTGAGTGACAACATGGCGGCCGCCCTCCCTCTGCTGAGTGACAGCATCCGAACAGAAGTGTGCAGTCCGCTGCCTGTTCCTCAACCTCTGGACGCTCAAGGCTGCCAGGTTTGTTTAATTATATCATATCAAGTCATGTATGCCATTTAGTGGACACTTCTATACACTTAACAGGACTGTGAGTGCTTTCATTTTGGGTTGGGGCGTCCTCAGTGGGATTCAAACCCCTAATCCAGAAGTAGAACAAGGCAAATGTGTAGAAGATGTGTAGAAGTACATGATCAAGATCAAAGGAAATGTACAATATTGTATTCTTCTCATTTTGCCATCCTCTCCAGGCACAAAGACTGTATCCATGGAGAAGTTTTACAGCCTGTCACGGATTGCTCCCACTGGATGTTTGGGACGTCCCGCCCATCGAATACTGCATGCAGGTTCACTATCTAACATGTTCCTGTTTTTGTTTTTGACATTTCTCTCGCTTGGATTTCACTTGTTCAAGTTCAAATTTAGTGTCACGTTGAAATATTTTAGGGATGCATCTATTGGAGGTTGAAGTGTACAGCACTGAAAAATATTAAGGAAAACACCTCAACAATCCAAAATGAATATAGACTCTCTTAATAAATACATACTTAATAAATGCACAAACAATATTCAGTATACATGTGTTTGTGTGCAGCTGTGTCTGAGCGGTCTGAGTGAGCGCAGCAGACTGCAGGCCAACGCAGCGCTCCTCGGAGTGTCTCTGCTCATGGAGGACGTCCTGAACAGTGGAAGGAGGGCGGAGCCTCTTCGTCTCCATGGCAACAGAGATGATTATGGAAAACCTAATGTAAGTAAGAGTATGTTTATAAGCTGTTACGCAAGTTATGTATGTATATATGTATCTATCTTTTTTGTTTATTCATTCATTTATTCTTTCATTTGTTCATTCATTCACTCCTTCATTCTTCCTTTATTTGGTGCAGTAGTCTCAGTGAAATTAAAAAGAGGGACTTTTCAGAAGAGACCTGGCCAAGAAAGTACCATCAATGACAAACTTATAAAATATATTTTTCCTTTTTTATACATACATATATCAATATGTATGCATAATATTCTCTACTGTATAACCTTATGTTTACAAATTGTTATATTTTTATATATAGAACACATTTAATATTTGGTAATTCATATTTAAGTAAGAAATCAAGACTGCTGGTACCATCTATTAATAAGAATTGTAAATAAATCCATATAAGTAATGTACGCTCTTTACTGTACTTCCACTTTTACAGTCTACTTGGAGTTGTCGGCTGCATATGTTTATATAACCACATAATTATTTAGATTTTATTTTATTGCTTTTATTGCTATTCTTTTTTATTGCTTACTTTATATTCTATTTTTGTACTTTGTACTTTTTTTTCTCCATGCTACATTCTATCCTATCTCATTACTTTTGCTGCTGCAACGACCCAATCTCCACATGGGGATCAATAAAGTTTCATCTCTCATCTCATCTCCTCTCATATCCTCTTTTCTTTTCTTCTCTTCTCTTCTCTTCAATTCTCTTCTCTTCTCTTCTCTTCTCTTCTCTTCTCTTCTCTTCTCTTCTCTTCTCTTCTCTTCTCATCTTATCTCACATTACATCCATGCCTTGGTGAACGCAGTGAGGCTGTGCATTGGCCTTAACTTAACTTACATACGTTTGTGTCTTCATTCCAGGAGGATAAAGGCTGTTTGGAAGCTGAAGAAGAGGGAACATGTGTGTCAGATGCTGTGGTTCCTCTTCAGGATCCGGTCCAGGTCCAGTCTGTGCTGAGAGGCTTCCTGCTGCTGACAAAGCAGCTTCAGGTCTTCAAGGAGAGCTGGGCTCGAAGACGTCTGGGTGTCGAGGTGATCAGTACGCCCAGGCTCTATAGACAGTTTGTCAAACTTTACAGGTAAGAACCTCACTTCAGAAAAAAGTGAGCTTTTAAATAGAGTTAGATGAAGATATTGGCCTTTTAGTAAATGTAGGATTTTTGCCAGTTATGCCGTGTGTAAAACCTACAATTCATTTTTTTTCTTTGTACATTTTATTTATTAATTGAATTGTTCAATGATGTTTTTTGTAAATTTAATCTTCATTTAAAAGGCCTTATGTATCCCTGAGTTTCCCTGCCATTAAATAGGTGCAGTTGAGAGTTTTAGTGAACCACGATGGTCTAGATGCTGTTTCAGATGCTTTTCCTCCCTGACAAGAATACAATTCTGTGGGGAAACACTGAATACTAATTTTTTGGCATGAAAATGGTCAAATTATTTCTTTAATGCGAATTGAATTTTACTTGCTTTTCAGAGCTGAAATCTTTGACCCCAGCATGAGAGCTTTGGCTCACCAGATGGGAAAAGAGAGAGAGTACGAGGCTTTCACTTCCAGCGAGCAGTCTCTCCTGCCCCCTCCTGGAGCTTCAGAGGTTGATGTGAAGCTGTGGCAGGTAAACTTCTGCAATTAAACCTCACAGTTACGGCCTCATGTCTTCACAACAAGACTTCACAACTAAACCTTAATAACAACAATAATATCTACTACTACTAATAACATATTTTATTTGTATAATGCTTTTGAGTGTGCTCAGACGCACTTTACAAGGTTACTAATACAGTTTATTTTATTTATTTTGCACACGTTAAAACAAAATGTGTGGGGGAAAAAAGTGAAATAGAAAAGAAATATAAGGGTGCAGGGAGGGGAGGTGAGAAATCCACTCAGGGCTTATAGAGACCTCACTTAAAAAAAATAAATAACTCTGTCTCAGCTTCACAGACTGCTGGAGAGCACTGAGTGTGACCTGATCAGAGCGGTTCAGAGGAGGATCAGCAGAGAGCTGACGCTGGTGATGTCAGAGCAAACCCAACGAGACACAGGCCTCCCCACAGGTACCCAAACACTACAGAGAGTCTCTCATTTAATACCAAAGCTCAAAGAAAACATGCCTTAAAAGGATAGAAGAGAACCACAGTAAATATCTCTTGTGTCTGGGCAGAGCTTTGGAGAAAAGGCCCAGTGAAGTTCAGTCTGTCTCCTGAGCGACCGCAGATAGTGGAGACGTTTGTCCAGCAGCTGATGGAGGGAGCTGAGCGGGCGGAGGGACAGGTGGGGAAAAAGTTACTCTACAGGCCAAGCTATACACAGAAACTGGAATCTGTCTTTCCACAAATACCTTGTAAATATGGTTGGGTAGTAACGGTATACTTGTACTGGAGCTGCGTATACAAAAAAATGTATCTGTATTCCATCACGTTACCTAAAAAAATACAGCATTCTGATTACAGATACTTGTGAAAAATTATAATAATAACTTTATATAGCACTTTTTTAAAAACAGAGTTATGAAGTGCTTTACAAACACATCAGATTAACAATCAGAAAAACAACAGAAAAGTAAGAATGGAATTAAAAAGAGGCACGCAAATGTAAAAACAAAAGAACATAAAAAGAGTGAATCAAGTATTAAAAGCAAGTCTAAAAAAGTGAGTTAGAGTGAATAGTGAATTAGAGGATTACTTCTGTCAATACCTTTAAAGTGAAAGCAAGCTGTTCTATGTCTTTATAAAATGTGGCACAGAAGAAAATTTGTGTTTGTATGCAAAGCTGAAATTTTCTGAACTTTTTTTTTTAATTTTTCACTTTTTCTTATCTGTAATTTTATACCTCAAATATGGCAAAGTAATCTGAAAGTGCATTACTGAGTTTGGGTAATTCCTTGGATTACAATACTGACACTAGTTTTGATGAGGTAACTAGTAACTGTAATGGAATACATTTTTAAAGAAACCTACCCAGCCCTGCTCATAGATACATACACACAGAGCCTTATACGTATGCATTTACTCCCTTGTCCTTGCTGCATTGCTCAATGGGACTTTGGCAAGGCTGGTGGGCACAATACATATAACACCAGCCTGTACTGTGTTATATTGTATAACACAGTACATATATAACACAATTGTAACTATGTGTTGTATTTTACATGTACAGTGTGACTTCTGTTTCTCATGACCGCCACTTATGGCTTCAGGGTGGGACAAAGAGCATTACTGCATTTTCTAATTAACCTCATTGTTCTTGTGCTTCTATTCAAATTATATTTTACATACTGGGTGATGGTTTTTTCCAGCTGAGGGTCTCCGAGGCTCATCTCCAGCAGTGTCTCTCTGCTCTGGGCTGTTCTGTGATGGAGCGAGAGCGCCGCAGCTTTCTGCTTTACTCACAGTTTTACGAACAAATCCTGCAGCAGGAGACTCGGCTTCTGTACCACAGAGAGCAGGTACTGTGTGGATTTGTATGGAGTTTTCCCGGGAAAAAACCAACCAGACACCGGGTGTTTAGAACAGCAAATGTGAAAGCTTTCTTTCTGGTGTATGATATTTAATTTATTTATATGAAAATGTTGCGGGTAATTACTTTAATATGTCATATGTTGTCATCGTTGAGTTTATCCCCTTTACCATTTTTTTTTTAAATTTCAGGATTTAAAGAATCTTGAGGACTCTCAGTTTCAGACAAGCAACCCTCACAAAGAGGTACCTGTATACTTAGATATATCTTTGGGACACACACACACACAATAGAGAAAAACATGTCAGATAGTGTGAATTTAATCCTCATATCAGGTTTTTTTTTTACTTTATGTACTCAGGGGATGTTAGCTGAGCTGCTTTGTGCTCATACAGTTACACAAACTCACACCTGGGAGCTTTCTTCTATTTCTATCGCCTCAGCTCTACTGAAGCAGCTGGGGTTAAAGGGTTAAACTCAAGGGAAATTTGAGTTTTTGCAGGGGAGGAGAGTGTTTCTTGTCTCTGTCTCTCTCTTGGTAACGGTTATAACTTGGGTCCCATAATATAAACAGTGTTGATTTACTCTGATCTTGTTCCACAGGTGTCTGTTTTGTGTCGTGGGATGATGCTGCAGATCTCGGCCCTGCAGGCGCGGATCGCTCAGCTGGAAGAGGAGAACGGGAGTCTAGAGAAACACCTCCGTCTCAAGTTCAAACAACGCTACGACCCTTTGGTCCGCCAACTCTTCTCCACTTGCATCAAGCTAAAGGTGTGAAATTTTATCTCATACATTTTGCATGTTATACAAACGAGTTTCTTTCCAAAATGAGATGTGAGATTCATCAGTCAATGTGTCAAAAACCCAGATGATGCTATTTTCATAAAACTGTTTTGTAAGCAAGTCTCAAAATGACTTTAATAGTAACCCATATTTAATTTTTTTTGTTGCAAAAGTTATATAAACCTCCCTATTTGCTCTATTCTTATTTGTATTCTATGTTTTTTCCCACTGTATCTACTGCTACTATTTGCTGCTGCTGTTTCATCTCACTTCTTATTCACTCCTTGACTTTTATGATCTTTATTTCTCCTTGTCATCTGTCTGTATCTCAGGCCAGGCTTGATGAGAACCAGCGGCGAATGGAGCAGGATGTGAGCGTGATGGTGAACAGAATAAGGGAAGAAGGAGTGGACAAAATTATCAAGCTCAAGAAGAAGTACGGCTCCACCAAAGACAACGATGATCTCACTCTCACACAGCTGAAGGTACAGTAATACAGTCGGTGCAAGAATCTGTTCTATAAAAGTAGATAGGCATCTGAGTTTGGTCTCATAGGTATAATATAGGTTATAATATACTTTTTCTTGCATGAACTGAATGTTTACATGTTTATTTATGTGTTGAGAGACTTTCATGACTCGCCTTGAAACCTGTTCCAACCCATTCTACAATTCAAAAATACGTGTCAATGAGAAAATATGCATTAATTTCTTCATACATACATTTTTACAGATACTTTTTGCAGACACCTACATTGTCCAACCAGAGCGTTACATTCATAACTCACACTCCTCTCTTTTCTACTGATTTTCAACCTGTTTGTTAGAAGGAAGAAGTCCATGAGCTGAACATGGAGAGCAGCCAGCTGACTGTCCTGCTCTGTAAACTGAAGGCTCTGGCTCACTGGAGGCAGGTGGTGGGTCAGGGAAAACTACACAGTCAGCTGCTGCAGAGTCAGCAGGTGAGGAGGAGGATGGAGAAAAATTGTTAGGAAATCAAATCGCACCAAACCTTAGGTTACATTCCCTGTGGAGAGGAAACAAGTGCAACACAGAGAATGTGACATCTTTCTTTGTTCTATATTTTTATCTATCTATCTATCTATCTATCTATCTATCTATCTATCTATCATCTATCTATCTATCTATCTATCTATCTATCTATCTATCTATCTATATTTATCTATCTATCTATCTATCTATCTATCTATCTATCTATTTATCGTTCATTTCATTTTACACACATGCTTTTATTTAATTTGCTTTTACCCATTTTATTTTGTTATTTTTCTGCCTGTTAATCTTGTTTTGTGTCTGTAATTGCATTTTTAGCGCTCATTTTACCAGTTTTGATTTATTTATATATATATATATATGTAAGTTATCACTTGTAAAGCATCTTGTGACACTTTTTTGAAAAGTGCTAAATAAATAAATAAAGTATTATTATTATTTTGTGTTGTCCAGAGAGAGATTGCCTGTCACACAGAGGCCCTCAGAGTGAAGATGATGTCAGAGGAGGAGGTGGTTTCACTGCAGGAGGAGCTGGAAGCCACGAAGCAGGCCTTGACCCGGTGTGAGGCAGAGAGCAGCAGCACCAAGAGGCTGCTCAGCAGAAAGGTACACACACACGAGAGCTGCTTGTGCATTTGCATATATGTTTCTTAGTTACTGATGGTGTGTAGAGCCAATAAAATCATGTACTTAGAAGCGAATAGAGTCCACAGAGTTCCCTTAATTTGCAAGTAAAAGTCTTCTTCATCTGACATGTTCAACCCATCAGGGGGATCAATGTGAAATAAACCAGGATTTTTTAATGTGTGTGAATCATCTGTAAATGTATGAAAATGCCAATTCTTGTAGATCTTCTTTTGTTTACATCTAGTTACTACTGCATAAAATTCAACTGATAACTGTTTTCCCATGAATGAACTTCTACAATTAGTCATATCTATTAAAATCTATAACATCTACTTACTCACTGACTTAAAGCTGCACCCATCTTATCAGCCTGAATCACAAAGTAGGGCTGCAATAGAGAAGGGCGTCCCATCCCCTCTTAATTGAGATGCTGTAGATTATGGATACTGGCGGGAAATCTTCTCCACTCAAAGGAAGTGACAAATTACAAAAGCGAAATACAAAACTTGCTCCTAAACAACAGCAAGCAAGTGCTCTGTCCAGAGAAAGATGGACTCACCAACATTAGATCTTTTGCCTCTCTTGTCACTTTGGTTTCCTTTGGTGAAAACAGATCAGCTGGGTTGGTAAATATGATTGTGCTGTGTGCAGTTTGCTGACATCATGTTACAGGATTTCTGGGTATTAAAGTTCAAACAGTTTTCAGCTACTTCTCACTGCCATTTACAGCCGCCAGTGTGTGAAATTGCTGCATGCAGCTTCAATTCATTTACTAATTATCCATTAATACTTGCTCAAAGACAGAGTTGCTCCAGGTGGCCAGGCATCAGTCTGCCCAGGAGGCCCGGAGCAGGCAGGAGCTGGACAGCCACCGAGAGCAGAGCCTGGACCAGATGAGAGCCGACATGGAAGACAGAGACCAGCGGCTCCAGGCCCTCAGAGACCAGCTGGACAGAGGCAGCAGGAAGAGCCAGTTACAGAGGCAACGCAGCGCCAAACACATCCGACAGGTTCATACATGACCTCATTAGACAGACGTGCTCCCGTAACACATGAGAACTGTATATGGCTGCTGTCAGAGAAAAAACACATCTGCATAAACTAGTTTTTCAAGAATGAAGGAAAAATGCCTCTTTTCTCATTGGAACCTGCATTTTTGAAATCGCACAATGGGGTTTCAACGGGTTTGAAGAGCCGTATGATTATGAAACTCGATCAAAACATAAATGAAAAGAAGAGAGGAGTGCTTCAGTTACGTTTTGGTGTGCAAAGGAATTAAGGTGCTCTCTGGTTTGAGGTTGTTGCTTAGTGAAAAAATAAGCTTCAAGACACTCTTCAGGCAAAAACATTTAAGCCTTTATTTCATGGCTAGTTTAAAAGAACATATTGGGAATAACTCATGCTGTGGCTTTCTTCATGGAGTAGCACCAAACATGAAGAACAACATTCTTGACCTGAAAGGCGGCTTGGAACTTTTTTCAAAACAGATATGACTTTCAATTCATGTAAGCAAAACAAGGAAAAAACGAAACTTTCAGTTCAAGGAATAAAATCACAACTGTTTTTTTTTTCTGTAACAGCTGCAATATGCTTAAGTAATTTATCATTAATGTGAACGAGACTACTGCACCATTACCCATACTGTGTTGGATCTAGGTGAAGAGCCAGCTACACCAGGAGCGCTGCCTCAAGCAAGAGGCTTTTCAGCAGGTGGATAAGCTGCAGAGCCAGGTGAACGACGTTGAAGCAGCTCTCTCCAGGTGCGCCTCTACGCCAGGTAAGTGCCTGGGAATTTGTTTCTTTGCATCTGAGACACATATACAAGTGTGCGTTTTACCAGAAAGGTTAAAGCGCAGGCTAAGTCAGCAGATAGGGGTTCAATGTTTTACTCAAGGACACCTCAACAGGGAACAGTGGTGGAAAAAGTACTCAAATCCTATACTTAAGTAAAAGTAGCAATACCATAATGGAAAAATACTCCAGCAAAAGTAAAAGTTCTGCATTCAAAAGTTTGCTTAAGTACTAGCAGTAAAATATACTGCAGTATCAAAAGTAAAAGTACTCATTCTGAAGAACAGTCTCTTTCAGTGTTAAATTATTGATGCATTAACCTGTAAGAATATTTTAATGTTGTAGGTCTAACTGCTCCATATACTCAACATATTTTATGAATTTATTGTATGTTTTGCATGTAAAACCTTATTCTGCAAAGCAACTAGTCACTACTGCCATCAGATAAATATAGTGGAGTAAAAAGTACAATATTTCCCTCTGAAATGTAGTGGAGTAAAAGTCTAAAGTCTCACAAAATGGAAATACTCAAGTAAAGTGCCAGTACCTGAAAACTGTAGTTAAGTACAGTGCTTGAGTAAATGTATTTTACTTTCCACCTCTGACAGGGACAGATACATTAGGGATTGAGCCTGTGACCCTCAGTAGGGTTTCTCTAATCCCAGGAGGGTTTTTCCCTTTGCTTGAAATGACTCCACTTGCTATTTCACTCATGATTCTCTTTTTCTGTCCTTTCTCTCTTCCATCACAGGGCAAAGCAAGACTTATTACACTGCGTCTCTCAGCAGATCGAGTGCTAGAACTCCCTCAGCAGGTACTGTTCCCACCGCAGCATCATCATCTTACCTTCATCTCAGAAAAACCTGGGGAAAAAAAAAATCACATTTCGGCATGAGCGGCACTTTATTAACTTTATTATCTTGTGAGCAATGCCTTGATTTGTAGCTGCTCGTGTACTTCAGGAGTAAAATCAAGGCCATCAGCGTGTTCAGATACTCGAAACCCTTCTTTTGATTACATTTTAAATTCCATTATAGATGATATTTTTGCCCAGCGGAGTGGAACAGCAAAGCCGAGGCTCTGTTCTCTGTTCTATTTCTGTCTCAGGTCTGCTAAAGGCCAGTCAGCAGCCTGCTCTCCAGCTCGGCAGCCATACGAGCGACGCCACTCTGCAGGACTTTGCTACTGAACCGAGCCACCAGAAAGCACCGCCAGACGCTGCCTGGAGCCATTTTAACACCAAGCTAGACAGACCCAAAGCAGTGAGTATACTCCAGAACAGCAGTGGAGTGCACTTAACTAAGTCCACCCAGCAATTAGATGGTCAAGTTTCAAAAGAATATCGCAGCATAGTCGGTGGAAGAGGGCAACACTTGCTCAAAGTATAAAAATAAGTGTCCAGCAGCAGTGCAGTGGACAGGACCCCCTCCACTCTGCACCTGCTGTGTTTGGATCAACTACCAACACAACTTTCTCTCCTGCTGCTCTCTCTCTCGCTCTCGCTCTCTGTAAGCCTTCCAGTTGTCTCAGTAAAGACAAGTGCACTGCCCAAAAATTACATACAAACATATTTTTAATGAGGTAATGCTGTTTTCATACTTTGAGCAAGGGTCATACCATCCTCGGATACATACACAGAAGAGTAAAACTGAGTTATTAGAGAACATGCTTAGTATGGCTGGGAGCAGCATGTTGTACTAGGCAGTCGGAGCTTAATTTGTGTCTTTGTTACTGTTTCAGGATCCTTCTCGCCTGCGTGTTGTGACTGCTGAGACGCTGTTGCCAAATCTCTGAAGTGGAAGCCTTTCAAATGTAATTGCGTGGCTTAAAGTTGTTACAGTTGCGGCTCACCCATCAGTAAATTAACCCCGGGTTAACTTGTTGGGGAAGTTAGCCGGCTGTTAGTTTGTGTCTGCTGTTTTACATGCAGTGTGCGTGCATGCAGTGTTTTCTGTGCTGGCCTTTGCAAACCGAGTTGAATGTCGAGTGTTGTTTTCTTCAGGCCTACTGTGTGTTTTTACTTTGCAGCAGGGTGCGGTGCGATTCAGTATTCAGCGTTCACCATGCTGTTGCCAGTGCCAAGATCTAAACCTGTCGGAGGGTTTTGTTCATTTTCATTCAACAAGGCATTTTATTGTCAATTATATTCACAGCGGTTTAAAAACTCATGTGTCTTGCCTTCAAAAATCAGTGCAGCAGCATTATACTGCTTTGGTCCCTCTTTCAGTCTTTCTTTACACTTGCTTTTTCATATAAAATCGATTGAATAATAAACCAATTTCTATCCACTGCGAATAAACAAAATACTGTCAATCAGTTTCAATCAAATACTGTATTGGATCAATCCTTGATTTGATCAAGGAATATCTTAACAGTAATGTTACTTACTATTATGATTACTTGTGCATCAGTTACATTATCAATGCAGGGTTCCCACACTCACTGGGACATCAAATTCAAGGACTTTCAAGGTCTTGTTTGTTGAAATTCAAGTACTGAAAATTGGAATGTTTTGGGGTAAGACGTGACATTGGTCAAAATTAGACACCACAGAGGTCTCATACTCATGATCTTGTGAAGTCAAGAAATCATCAAGTACTTTCAAGGCCATCCGTTAATATTCCCAAAAAACTTTTAAGGCCTTATTTTATTTTGATTTTCAACAAACTTGGGAACCCTGTCAATGTAGCAGCATTATCAGTTGGGAAGACAAATGGATTTGGCAGCCACACACACACACACATCCACAGTCAGTCAGCCTGAACCAGCTCTCCACCCCCTCAGCTGTCCTGGGGCAGACTGGTGGTGTACAGGTAGGAGACGGTCCCTGCCTGGATCTGGAAGGTCTGCCCCTGGATGTGGTGGCTGGAGATCTGCTCACTGGTCTGGCTGATGGAGATGGGCTGGCTGCTCTGGCTGTTGATGTGAATGGCCTGGCTGTGCTGCTCCCGGCCCACCTGGCCCGGCGGGGGCCCGGGCTCCTGCGGGACGGCCAGCTGCTGGACGGGCTGGTGCATCACCTGCAGCTGCTGGACGGGCCGCGGCGCTATCTGAAGCGGCTGCGGAGGACCGTGGTGCGCCTGCAGGTGCTCCATATCCTCTTTACTCAGGGTGATGACGTGCATCTGCTCAGGCGGGCCGCTGTGGGACATCTGGCCCTCCAGCACGCTGATCGCCTGAATCTGTGGGCTCTGGTCCACCACCCCCCCCTGGGCGACCAGAGCCACGTTCTGCATGTGTCCCGCCGGCTGGGTCAGCAGGGTGAGTCTGGAGTGGGCCGGATCTGCCGCCTCCCCCTCCGTAGTGATGATTCTGATCTCCTGTTCCTGGCCCGGAACGAAGTTAATGTTGTCCACGTCTCCCGTCACCACCAGCTGGATCTCCTGCTCGGAGCTGGGGGGCAGCTGGTACTGCTGGAGCTGCAGGATGTTACGCACCTCCTCCGGCGCCGCGGCGGTCGGCGCCGCCGCCGCGTCCGACGAGGGCTCCGGCGACGAAGCTCTCTCCTTGTTGTGGGTTTTGGTGTGGGTTTTCAAATTGTCCAGGCGGGTGAAGGAAAGGCTGCAGAAGGAGCAAGTGAACGGTTTCTTCCCTGAGTGGGAAGCGACGTGTCGTCGCCTCGCGCTCGGATCTGAGAAAGACTTGTTGCAGATGCCGCAGTCATATGGCTTATCACCTCTGCAAAGGAGAAGTATGTTTTCATTAGATAATATTGAGTAAACAATTAATGTTGATCTGTGTGCCGTCACACTACTCTAAATTAATAGCAAGATATAGTCATTTATCCCTCACCTGTGAATTCTGATGTGTGTCTGCAGTGTGCTCTTGGCTGTAAAACACTTTCCACAGATCTCACAAGTGAAAGGCTTCTCACCTGTAAGAATAATAATATCATCATCAACTGCAGCAGCAACTGTTTCCACATACTGTAGATTACACTGAAATGGTATTAATAGTCCACTTATTCACAGATCTGTTGAGGCTTAGTCTGTATTTACCTGTATGAGTTCTCAGGTGCTTTTTCAGCTGAGCCGTATCCAAAAACTTGTGATGACAGAGGGCACATTCTGGTAATGATTTGCCTTTAATAGAAAGAATACATTATTCAGCGCATACTGCGATTGCATTAGAATGACACCGCTACTCTTGGTGGAGTGATATGACTCTTACCGGTATGAACTCTGTAATGGCTTTTCATTTGCCTCTTCTGAGTGAAGGTCTTCCCGCATTTATCACAGCTGAAGGATTTCTGTTCTAAGGATGCGGGTAAAAAAAACAAACAAATAATTTACAGTGTGACTTGCAATATAGCAGGAGAGAAAAAGAAATAGAAAATGATGATTAGCTCACAAGTGCTAAGTGGCTGAAATGTTGTCTGCTGATGAAAGGAAATGCTTCTTCTATTAACTGCAAGACGCTGACTGATAAATAATTACCGATAGATGCTGACAATGCTGTTCCCAAGATAACTCATCATAATACGCCCTCACTACATTCATTTGCAGTTATAAAATACATAAATATTCTGGGATTTTGTTAGAATTGTTTTCACCGAAAGGTTTAGTGTACAGTAAATGTGAAAATCTGAAGTAACTGTTTCAAATTTTCACTTTTATGTGCAGATGAGTTATTGGTGGAACAAAAACTAATAGATATTTTGGTTAAAGGCCTATTCTGACTTAACATAAGCACACAAATGTATCAGTCAAGCCCTAGTAAAGCCACTGAAACAATAGCATTTATGATAAACCCAGCATGTGATCAGACTCTACCTTCATGCAGGTTCATGTGCTCCTGCAGGGAGTGCTTGGTGGCAAGGGCTTTGGAGCAGATGGTGCAAACGAACGGCTTTTCTCCAGTGTGCATGCGCTGGTGAACCAGCAGAGTGTGCTTCTGGGTAAAACCCTTCCCACAAACTAGGCACCGGAAGGGCTTCTCTCCTGGGGGAACATTTAGAAATACAGTTAGGTGAACTGGCATAAATATGTGTAGGTGCAGTGTAGTGTAGATGAGTCTGCTGGAGGTGTCATGGGCATAACTCAATGAAAACAACAGGAAAAATACATCACTTAGAAGTAGGGCAATATATCATATAATATCGATATTGTGATATGAGACTAGATATCGTCTGGGATTTTGGTTATCGTAATATTGTGAAATAACTTAGATGTTACTTCTTCCTGGTCTTAGAGGCTGCGTCACAGTAAAGTGATACAATTTTCTGAACTTATTAGCCGGTTCTGGCCGAGTAAAATGAACAATGATTGGCTTTACCTGCTCATCATATCCATATTACTATTACTGATTACACAGAGGTGTGACCAAGTCAACTTTGCCCGAGTCCCAGGCCAGTCTCAAGTCTTGCGGCACAAGTCTCAAAGTCTAAATGTAGATTACCAAGTCAAGTCCAAGTCAAGTCCACGTTATTACTGTCAAGTCTCCAGTCTAAACAAATGAATCAAGTTTGATTTCTATAATCAGTTTCAACTTCAGTAAATTCAATCATTCCATACAAATTCAGAAACAATTTAAATTCAGTCGTCTGGTGGAACAAATCTCATCACTTTCAATCTAAGTCATTTACACAAACTTTTGTCAAGACTTAAGAAACCTTTTCAAGTCATCAAAGTACAAGTCAAAGTCAAGTCCCAAGTAACCAGAACCCAAGTGAAGTCTCAAGTCTTCTCTTCATGCAACCCAAGTCAAGTCTCAAGCAATTAAAATTGTGACTTGAGTCTGACTCAAGTCCAAGTCATGTGACTCGAGTCGCCGCGTCTGCTAATTATTACTAATGATCATTACTAATTTTCAAAATCTTCTTGTGTGTAAATATCTTATGAAAGCAGGAATACTCATCCCCAATAAAATATTGTGATATTTGATCTTGTCAGTATCGGCCAGCCCTACTTCTTAGAAGATGCTGGACTAAGAAAATCTCACAGAAAAATGAAAGTGCTTGCACAGGTTGTGTTGGAGCACAGAAGTGTGCAGGCTCTTTCCTTTTCTCGCTGAATGAAACACCTGTGATGGAAGCTGCCCACTTGGGTTAGGGTTAGGGTTAGATAACTCCTTTTATGTGTCTAGGGAAAGCTGATGTTCTACTACACACTAACAGTTACACACACTCCTCACACGGCACCTCAACAGCAGCTGTTAAGGGAGAGGAGGGTGTTTCTCATTCACTTTCCCCATCCAAGCATCCAGGATTTGAACCATTGACCTTCCATCCTCCCTTCTCTTAATCTCTCGGCCAAGGCTGATTACCTGTATGAGTCCTTTGATGTATCTTTAAAAAGAGGTGGTTTTTAAACACCTTCCCACAGTCCTCACATCGCGCCTCAGTGTTGGGGTATTTCCTCTTCTTGCCTCTCTTCCCCGGCTCTCTGCTTCCCGCCGCCTCGCTCCCCACCTTGTAGCCCTTATACTTCAACGGCGGCCTGATTTTGCGTTTGCTCTGCCGGCTGCGGTGCGACCTAGGGTTATAATCTGCATCGTCCGAGTCTTTAGTTTGTGCTTCAACCAGATATTCGTCTCTATCATCACAGTCAACAGTGGGATCATCTACAACCTCCTTTGAGCTGTCAAGTGATGCACTTCTCCTCCCTTGGTTCGATTCCTCCTGCAAAGCCTCTGGCGTTATTACAGGCACGTCCAGGTTTTTCCTCGGCCGTCCTCGTTTGCGTTTTGACTGATGCGGCACCTCTGCTCTGTCCGTGTTTCCCTCCTCACCTCTGACCCCTGCAGCGGAGCCTGAGGTGCTGAGCTCAGCGAGGGCCTTGACAAGGTCGCTGACCTCCAGAAGGCGGGCCATGACCAGGAGCTGCTCCAAGGCGCTCTCCTCCACAGACACCCGGGCGCTGTAGATGAACTCCAGCACCGCAGCAAAGGTCCGGGCCGCCATGCCGTCCAGCCGGTAGGTCGACTGGCTGATCTGGTCCTCTGCTGTGAACATGAGGGAGAAGTAGTCGCTGCTCGCTGCCAGCAGGGCCTTGTGCGCCTTGAAGGGCACGTCTTCCACAACAAGGGTGATATCGCACAGCAGGTCCCTTTTCCTGAGCTTGTCAAATTTGCTCAGGATGCTGTCCTTGTGTGATTCTGAATGAAGGGCCATGAGCGATGAGGCTGGGGCCGGTGTTGGCCGAGACATTTTCTCCCCCACAGTCACTTCTGCTCCTGTAAGTGATGAGAGGCAACTCATGTCAAGAGAGGGCAACAGTGCAGAAAACTACATGAAAGGAGCAAGTACACATCTGTCTGTGTAAGTGTGCATGTGACTTTACAGAGAACTCCACTGGCTAATATATTAGATTTAATAGAAAAGCTCTCTTGAAAACATACCCCATAAAAGACATGAGAGTTCAGGCTGCTAAGTTAACCGGTTTGCTGCTGTCTCAAAAGTCAAAAAAACGCGTGCAATGATGCATGTGTAACCAGATTCAGGTTTAGCACGCAGGCTACACTGTCTCAAACAGTGGTGGGTCGCCAGACGTAGGCCACGTCTAACTGAGATGGCAAAACGTGCAAATGAAATAACGCACCGAATGAGCGAAATCAAAGCAATACTGTGTGTGGGACGAACCCAGAAATCCCGAGTCGCACAAACCGCGGTGGAATTCAAAATACTGAGCTTTTAGGACCTTACCTTGTATTTTGATCGGGGACGGAGGACGTGAATATGTTATCGCGAGAGGTGTGGTTATGAAAGTAGCTCCACGCGCTGCAGTGCGAGCCGACCTACATGTGCTGCGGATAGCACGAGCGCCCGCCCTCCAATGGAATTAGACCGCCGCTTGCTCTATAGATCAACTGTTGAATTGCTTGCTTTAAGTAGGCTTTAAGCGATCTATTTTTTCTATGGAGATTTGTCCAGAATATTAGCAACAACAGAAGAAACGATTGATGCAAACCTGCTTATTTTTGCTCTGATGCATGTTTATTGAATAATCAATTAATGGCTGCAGACGCCTCCTTCAGGACCTGACAGCCAGCTGGAGAGCGAAGCAGCCGGCGGACTATCATGGATGGGAATCTCCATTCCTATGCAGAGTTGTTGACATCCAGGAGGCTGTGACTTGCATCCAAACAAGTTGGTACACAAGTTTTACACCGTTTTGTGATTTGACTTTGTTTTACCCTCTACAGTCTATGGGTTGGACCGTAAAAGCAATTAATTCCATAAGTGAACTCATTAAATATTTTACAACATTCTACTTGACTGCACACATCAGTGGGCTACTTCTATATTATGTTCTCAAAATTTCCATGCACTGCGTTGTGGTGTTTTTACAGTCAAGAAAAAAATCAATTAAATAGGCTAAGGCAACGCGTTTTTTTTATGGTTGTGGGTAATACAATAATCAACGAAAATACATACATTTTACGGCATTTTGCGCCTAAGAAAGGTTCTTTGAATAGACTGCACCTTTAGTTGTCGAAAAAAATTACTTATTTTGGCAAAAGCGTCTGCTAAATGACATAATGTAAAATAAATAACCCGAAAGATAAAATATATTGACTGCGACGAAAGAAATGAATGCACTACTTTTTATTTAGTTAATTATGCAACGTCTAAGTTATGTAATGCATTACAATGGCAACAAGCCATTGTTACCGACCTTTGCACGGCCCAATCGGTGAAGCACAGTATGTTTAAAGAGTCACTCGTGACAAAGGTTGCTCGACCCAACACTCTGCCACCTGTGTGAGACGCAGCAGGATCGGGTCCACCATGAAGAGTGTGAAGGTCGTGGTGGTGGGAGCAGGTGTGATTGGCCTCTCCACGGCCGTCTGCATCGCCGAGGCTCTTCCCTTCTGCTCGGTGACTCTGCTGGCTGACCAGTTCAGCCCGGACACCACCAGCGATGGGGCTGCTGGGATACTGTTCGCTGCACAGTTTCCAGGTATGCACAAGTCTGGTTTTTCCACCTGACACTCAAATTATCAGGCTAAAAATCATTTGCAAGGCAGAAATTCCCTTGTCTACTCCTCTCTCTCTCTCCATCTTCATCTCTCTGCAAATATATTCTATAGAGATTATTTTTGCTGTATTTGCCAATCAGATATTCCTTTGGAGAGACAGAGACGCTGGTTCAAGGAAAGTTTTGAGCACTTGTTGGCCATTGCTCAATCCCAGCATGCATCTGAAGCTGGAGTGCTGCTGAGCTCAGGGTAAGAGGTCTTCTTGACTGACCCAGTGTGGAAAAGAGGTTGATATTCTGCCAAGGTTACTATTATATGATCTCTTTACATCCAGTGATTTTTGATTTATATATTTTTTCTTCTAGGTGGCAGATTTTCAAGGAGGTCCCCGCTAAGAAGGAGCCCTTCTGGTCGGAGTTTGTGCTGGGCTTTCGCCTCATGACCGCCCGGGAACTGAAGCGGTTTCCAGATCACAAGTTTGGCCAGGCTTTCACCACCATCAAATGTGAATGTTCCAGCTACCTGCCATGGCTGGAGCAAAGGTTCCTCCTCTAATTATTCATAGTAAAACAGAGTGTGTCATTATCATCAGGTCAATATACTTTCAGTTGAACTACTCCAGGATTTTCTTAAAAAAAAAAAAAAAAAGCCTTTTGCCATGAAAAGATTCACAATTAACACTTAATTTAATTAATTCCAGTGCAATTTACATTTTGAATTCATTGACTGAAATGGAATCAAACCCAATCATGGCCTTTATAGATATGAATATAAACAACTGTTAAATATGCTCTCTATGACAAGTTATTTACATAAACTCTTTTCACTCCTGTTTTCTTAAGGTTCAGAAAAGCTGGAGGCCAAGTTGAACAGAGGAAAGTCAACAATCTGCAGGAATTAAGCGAAAGCTACGACATCATTGTCAACTGCTCTGGCCTGGGCTCCAAAACCCTGGTGGGCGACCTCCAGGTGCACCCGGTCAGGGGCCAGGTCCTCAAGGTGCAGGCCCCCTGGCTGCAGCACTTCATCAGAGACGGAGACGGAAAGACCTACGTCTACCCCGGCGTTGACAGCGTCACTATAGGCGGCACGAGGCAGGAGGGCGACTGGAGGCTGGAAGTGGACGAAGGAGACACCAGGAGCATCCTGGAGCGCTGCGGCAGGCTGGAGCCTTCGCTGAGCACCGCCAAGGTGCTGAGCGAGTGGGTGGGCCTGAGGCCGAGCAGGAGGAACCCGCGGGTGGAGAGGGAGCTGGCGCTGCTGCAGGGCCGCCGGGTGCCGCTGGTCCACAACTACGGCCACGGGGGCTGGGGGGTGACGCTCGCCTGGGGCACCGCCCTGGATGCTCTGGGGCTGGTCCGGCAGTGTCTTCATGAAATGCCTCCACAGGCTAAACTGTGAACAAATTCTGCTGCTAAATTCTACTGTATTTGGTGCGAACAACACTTGCCTTTAAAGAGCAAATCGACACTACATCACATAGGGCAGGAAATTGCTTCTCCACTGCTCTCGGTTTGAAACTTTCAAGCATGTTGCTGTTTTCAAGCATGTTGCACTAGTGGCCACACCCCAATCAGGGATGTCAAAGCAGGTATTTCGCCAAAACCGAAATACCTGCTTTGACATCCCTGATTGGGGTGTGGCCACTAGTGCAACATGCTTGAAAACAGCAACATGCTTGAAAGTTTCAAACCACAGAGCAGTGGAGAAGCAATTTTCTGCCTGTTGATTTGCTCTTTAAGTAAAGAGATCTACTAGCAGAGAGATGCAATTCATTTAAAGATAACAAATGCAGACTTACTGAAATGTGTCGAAGAAGTGAGAGAAGAAAAGCAAGCAGTCTTATTTGGTTTTTACAATGTACATAAGGGAAATGATTTAGGGAAACACATTAGTGAAAGCAATGGTGTTTTAATTTACTACAAAGAGTGATTATTATACAATTTATGTTTGGAGACACTGGAGCTGATCAGGCAGCATCTTCATGAAATCCGTCCACAGGCCAGACTGTGAAGAAATTCTGCTACTAATTTCTACTGTATTTGGTGCCAATAGCAGTTGCCTTTGAGTGAAGAGAGCTACTGGCAGAGAGATGCAATTCATTTAAAGATAACAAATGCAAATGCAGAGTTACTCAAATGTGATGAAGTGATGGTACAGAGCTGACTGTCTAACCGTATTAATCATCAGGAAAACACTGTACATTAATGAATGTAATGGCATTTACTACTGAGAGTGATAATAAAAATGATTTGTTTATGTCTGATAATTTAAAATATGACATTGGACTCATTCCCTCAGCAACGAATGTTTCCAAAATCTGCAATTTCTTACTGTAGGTTGTCTTTATTGCTCATATTAATTGATTGTATCAACTACATTAAATTATATTCAGTATTTTCCAATGCTTCTGTGCTTGCATGTATTTACAGGCGACATCAGTTCAACAGTTAGGTAACAGGGATCAACAATGATTCTTAATTGTAATGCTTTGTCTGGCAGTATTGATTTTTGTCACATTATGAAAGCTAGTTGACAATTGCAGTAACCATTATTCTAGAAAAGCCAGTAATATACAGTAATATACACTTGAACACTTGATGAAGTCCATGTAAAACATCTTCCGTTTGCCTCGGCTTCTATGTAGACGTGCAGGAGGCAAAAATCTGGGATCACATGTTCTCAAGAGGATCCTGGGATTTTGTCCGTTGACACGCCTCGGTCAAACCTTTTATTGGCACCTGTAGAAAAGGTGGGAGAAGGCACATTTCAGATCTGTGACACATGAATGAGACACCTTAAAGGCAGATTTAAGAGTTCCTTATTCAATAAAATGAGGTTTTGATGGATGTGGGATGGATTGGTGACTCACTGCCAAGCGATGCTGCTTGCGGAGCTGCTGGACTCTGAGCAGGTCCATGGCAGAGGCGGTCTCCCCTACAGACTGGTTCAGCTGAGCGGAGAACATCTGAACCACAGACTGGGGGATTCCATATCGACCGTACTGCAACAGGATACAGTTATGTGTAAATCATAATTTAAATGGATAGGTCAATAATATAAACATGACTTGACACTGTCTAAGCTTTGGGTGAATTTCCTGGACAAGGATTAAGCCTAGTGAGAGACTAAGATGTTTCCTAAAGTTGAGATTTCCATTGGAAGGAACTTTTTGGTGTAGGAATAAGCATAATTATAATAACAGCTACTAAATAGTGATGGCATTGCTCCAAGTCATTTACATGTATGCATTTACACCTATTTTATGTTTTATGGTTATTGAGGAGAATGTTGCTTCTGTTAAAATAAGCTCATCCACTTTTGGTGATATTCATGTTTTCACTGCAGCTGAAGGATTCTTCATTGGTAGAAGTTTTATGACTTTAGGGTCCATGAAACCCTTTGATAAGCAATGGTAAAATTTCATAAATCCATGGTGATCAATTTGAAAATATTTTGTTTTTTCAAAATCCCTGGAAAATGTACTTTTTGAAGATTCAAGGCTTTAATCCAACAGCAGCAATTACATCTGTACAGTGACAGCGTACTGTAATTTGAAGCCAATACCTTGTCAGAAAAGGGCTCCATTGTCAGATCGATACCCTGCAGCTGGAGTCTTTCCTCCAGCGGGGACTCCAGGTTCACCGAGTTAATGAACATTTTCTTCTTTCCCTTCAACTTCAGCCGGCGGGCTTCAGAATTGGCCGAAATTGAAAGACCCCCCTTCTCCTCCAAAGAGACGTGGTCAACGTAGGCGTGCATGCAGGCGGTTTCCGTCGGTAACGGCTCTCTGCATGGGTTTGACGAGGAAGGAGGTGCGGCTGCGGGATGATCGGGCCTTTTTGCTGGGACTGTGGGGGGCGGGTTGAGGTGTGTGCGTGCGGATATTTCTGCCTGTTTGTCCGTGTTTGAATTGATGCGCACAACACCACATGGTGCAGTCAGAGGTTGGGAGGGTAGAAACGTGGCCTCTGGGTGTCTGGGTGTCAGATTCCAGTCTTTGGGGCTGAGGAGTTTTCTGTTCTGGACTCCTGTCAGGGAGAAGCATCTCCTCAGCAGCCCTGGTCCTGCATTAATACCTCTTAGCTCCATGCAGCTCCGGCTCCGAGCCACGGCTTCACGGGGATGATGACCGCTCGCTGGGCTTAGGGGACTTAAGCTGTTCTTAGGGGGTCTTAGCGATGGTGAGATACCAGGCAGGCGTCCTGGTATACTGTGGAGAAAGGTCTTAGTAGGACAGGAGGAGGTCGGGGTCAGGGGGAGGGCGGGGAACTCGGGGGACGGGAGGTGGCTCGACTCGAAACCGGACGAGGACCTGCTCATGGACGAAGGCGTCTTTTTGTCCCTTCCTGAAATGAACAAGTGCAGTGTGTGCAGATCATGCAGATTTCAGTTAACTGTACATGCATTGGATGTGTTCCACTTATAAGAAAGAAAACAGCAGTGTGGCCAGTGTTGGGAAAGAGTAGCCAGTGTGGAAGGATGCCCAAGAAAGAGATGTATGAAAAAGAAAAAGTTCAACTCAAAAGTGTGAAGAATGTGCGCTAAAAAATGAGTGGTGAATGAAAAGGAAAGAAGCAAGCAGTCCAGTCTGGTGAAGCATTGAGCAGTTTATTCCTCACGCTCAACCATGACAGTAGCACACTTCAGAACTGTTGAGACTATTGTAGATATGGTTAGTTGAACTTTGACCTTTAGTTATGTAACACAAACTGTTTATTGAACTGATCTGAGCAAACTTTGTTATAGTCTTTTCAAGGTTGTCCTCAGTATGCATTTCAGTGCATTTACAATTATAAAAAAAATGCCACATTTCAACAAGTATAATTATACCATTTAGTAAATGTTTTTTTTATTATTCTGCATAATGCAGTTTTCAGGCACATCATAAAATATTGTGCAACAATATATTATACTGAACTAGAAAAATATACACACAAAAACAGCAAAATCTTGAGAGAAATATACTGTACAAGTGTGGAAAATAGGCTACATCATCCTCTCCCCACATGGCCTTTAGACATTCACAAGAGCCTTCAATATACAGTCAGCACAACTCTTTGTATTTTGACATTTTTTTTTAAGACTTAACCAAACCAAATAACCACAATAAGAATGATATAGTTATGAATAAAAGCAAGCATTCACAGTAAATATGTACTGCAATTACTGGAAAGTGTTTTTAAAACTATTTTTATATCTAGAGTTGAAACACTTTTTTCTTTTCTTTTTTTTTAACTCTTGTCACACAACAGTCACCATGTTCAGCAAACGCAAAAAACCACCACGCGACTCACAACGGCAGATCTATTTGTGAGTAGACCTACAAGCGGCTCTACATATAAATTGTACAGGTTTCTGAGAAAGGTCTTTAGAGATTACTGGTCAGGATAGGATGATGCAAGTAAGCTCTCCAGTCCCTCAATAATAAAGATGGAGAAGGTTGCACTTTCTCTTCTCCATTTTCAACACTATAAAGAAAAGGTAATTCTGGTAAAGAAAGGCAATGGCATGTCAGTTCTCAAATGCATTGAAACAGATGTGAGAGTAGAGATCATAAGAACGTCGTTTGATTCAATGATGCGGAAACAGAATAAAGTATGACAGTATGAAAGAATAAAATGCTAGGAAAAAAAAAGTGAGCGTCGTAGGCAAATGAGGCGACAGCAGAGTCTTTCCAAAAAAGAGCATGAAAACTGAATCTGGCGGTCTGGAATGCTCAAGCATGAAGAAGAAGAAGAAGAAGAAGTGAAGACCACGGCAGTCTTCCTAGTGAAGGGTGGGGCAGGAGGGGACAGTGGTCACAGGCGACTCAGGCTGTCATTACCGTTCTCCAGGTTCTCGTTGCTCTCGTAGCAGCCCGAGTCGCGCGGGGAGTCTCCCGCGAGGCCGCGCCTGTCCAGGAGCAGCTTCTCCTGGGAGCCTCCGGACTGACTGCCTCGCTCCGGGTCGCTGCTGCCTGCAGAGCACAACACCACCAACAGGGGGCCCACAGTCACATTCAGAGATCCAAGGATAGACGCTGCTAAAGCACACTGTGTTTATAATCTGTGTGTGTTCTTGTATTTCTACAAAATGTCCTCACAAGGATAGAAAGATGCGGAAAATACTCCAAACTGAGTAGATTTTGCTGGTCCTCAATTCTTTAAGGGGCTAGTCTAGGGTTAGGACTTGGGTTTAGGAGTAAGATTACAGTTAGGTTTAGTTTGGGGGTAAGGGAGTAAACATTGTCAATGAAGGTCCTCACAAGTACAGTAATACAAACGTGTGTGTGTGTTTGTGCGTGTTTTACAGATTGTAAGCCAGAAAAATGGCCAACAACACTTTACAATGGCCTTATTCCAGTGTATTAACCTATGGAAAAGTATTGCAAGTACACAATATTACTGTGTAGGTACTTGATGAAAATCTCCCTAATACATAATGCATTTACAACACATAACACACCATTTGAATGGCTTCATTAAAACTGTTATTAAACCATTGTAACAACACCGTACGTTGTGTACTTACATACTTTTCCATAGGTTAATACACAGGTTAATACACTGGAATAAGGCCATTGTAAAGTTAGGTTTTACCAAAGGGCCAAATATCAAAATTCTTCTCAGTTTACGCAGTAAAAAGTAGCTGGTCTATGTGTAGGAGACGATACTTTTTGCCTCCTTACATGTCCATAAATCATGCTGAACCTCTGGAATATGTGAATCATGTTCAGTGGCTGTAAATGACGCATTTTAAATGTATTTGTTCATGTGTGTCTGTACGTTGGAGTCGTGTCTCAGTGTATATGCGTCTTTCTGAGTCATATGTCTGTTATGAGTCAGCAGTGCTCAGGTTTGGTGCAGCACCCTGCGGTTGCCTGACCCACCGTCGTACTCCTGCAGCAGCTCGACGGCGGTGAGCAGCACGGCTCTGTGCTGCGGGTCTCTGATGTTCAGCTCGTCCAGGTCCTCCTCCTCCAGCAGCTTGAATGTGTCCAGATCCTCGTAGCCGTTAAACAGGAAGGTGGGAAGATGCTCCTGTGGAGAGAGGGGAGGAAAGGCAAACAGGGAAGTAAGAATTAAGTAAGAAGCCATTAGTGGTGGAAATTCATTTGATCATCCACATTTTGGGTATATTTCATATTTGTTCTGGAATAGTTTGACTTGTAGATGGATAATAAGCATTTTAGAACTTGCATAACCCACTTTAACTCAAAATTCAGGCCCGTTTACTCCAGTTAACAAAACCTACAAATGTAAACAAACATTTATAGCCTCAAAATACATATAAATCACATGTTTAGCTGTCACATACTGCCGGTCCTTGTATCAAAAGCTCAGACAATGAATTTCTGAGTGAAAGAAATATCTTCAATACAATAAATCCCTGTGTAAACAGTGGCAGCATTACGGTGACAGAGTTTTGACTCACACTGCAATGTGGATCAGGCCTGTAATGTCTTCTTATTTTTTCTGTAATAAATTCCTCCCAGGGATCAATTACGTATCTAATCTACTCCTATCTCCACCTGTATTTCTGATGATGTAATTAGTTCAATACTTTGAGGTTGATGCGATCCAGGAGCTCCTCAACAGAGGTGGGCTTGGGTTGCCGGGCCTTCCTCCTCCTGCGGGTCTTTTTGGGCTTCACCTCCTCC
Organism: Centroberyx gerrardi; assembly: GCF_048128805.1. Lineage (NCBI taxonomy): Eukaryota > Metazoa > Chordata > Actinopteri > Beryciformes > Berycidae > Centroberyx > Centroberyx gerrardi. The sequence continues at coordinate 6,699,393 of NC_136013.1, forward strand.
TCGTTCAGGACGTCCACGTAAATGAACTTGAAGGTGCCGACTTTACCGTTCAGCAGGCCCATCCATGTTCCCATCGGAGGCTTGCTGATGATATCGATGACATCCCCATTCTGCAAAACAAGACCAGTGATGACAGGTTGGCGAACAGTATGACACACTAGATATGGTCCTGATGTTCAGTGTGACTGTGAATAAAGAATAATATAAGAGTAAAATGAACTTAAAGGGGTAATAAATGAGATTATAGCAACATATTTGGTGCTAAACGCTCGTTGCTGTGGTGTTTCTGCACTGCACTTCCCACAGATCACCTGTCAATCAAACAGTGTGGGCGGTACTTTGACGTCTTTCCTTGGATTTTCTGTTGATGAAGTTTGAGTTTCTGTAGGTGGCGCTCTTTTCTTTGTCTGTTCAGCCATGGTGGCTATCACTGCTCATGCTAACCAGACACTGGATGTTTGGAGCAGCAAATGTAAAAGCTTTTGTGAACTGGCTATAGGTTGTGTTATATCAATTGGCGATAGAGTGGCAAAATGGAAATGTATTTATATAAAAATGTCACAGATTATTAGTTTAATTAAAGGCTCAGGAGTTAAAGTAACTATAATTTACTGAAATTCTGGCCTCTATCCTGTCCTGCACAATGCTCTGCTTCCTTTTTAAAATTGTGTTATTATGACCACAATAAACATGTACAGATATCAAACACACAAGTTTAAAAAAAAGTGCTCTGCTTTCTCCTTTTAATCAACATTTATACTGTATTCTGTGCAAATAAATAACATATAGGATTTTAAAAAGTTATAATTTTACACTAAAGTCATCCTGGCTTGGGCACAGGAGCCCAGATTGTGTGTTCTGGAGCTCCTGCTGGCTCCCTGTCCTCTGTTCCAGCTGGCACCCCATCCCTCCCTGAATGTAACCCCCAGAAGGTATAATTTGATGTGTGCATTGTGTGTTTTATTGACCATACCTTCAGTTTGAGGGAGTCGGTGTCGTAGGGACTGGGAGTGAAGTCAGTGTGAACCAGAGCGCGTCCGCAGAACGGCCCGCGGTACGGCAGCTCGTCCTCCTCCCCGTCCTCCGACTTCACGCTCTCTCTGTTGCTGTTGGAGGAGTCGGTGGTTCCCACCGTCTGACCGCCTGCACAAACCACAGAAGAAGAACGCGCTGCTTCAAGGCCTCGAGACACCATGGGTCAATTAGTATTTGCAAAATATTTTCAAGATTTCTTTTAATCTGCCAGATGGGTGTGGTTTGCCACACAGACAAACCATAAAGTTTAGACTATCTCAACGTTGATTTAATACTTTACTGTGATTGGAACGTTAATCCGGTAAACCCCACCCATCCGGTGCTTCAAGGCCAGGTTAAAACAAACACTGACAGTTTCTTGCAAGTGCTATTTCACCCAGGTCTGGCACACACACCCACACACACACACACACACACTTACTCATGGAGCTTTGTCCACTGAGGGAGCTCCTAAGACTCTCCACAGACCCTCCTGGCTTCAGTTTGGGTTTTTCCAAAGAGTCGGACTCTGTGTGAGGCGAGTGAGGGCAGCTGGAGATGCGATCTGGGCTCGACTAGGAGACAGAGGGAAAAAAAAAAGATGCTTACCTTCACTTTGCACACAGTTTACAACAGTAGCACAGATTGGTTAATGTTTTATAACAGTAATAATAAATTCATTTTTATAGCTGTTTTTCAGGTCCGAGCACTGCGTTCAATAAAAAGAAACACAAAGTGAAAGAAGATTCAGTATGTAGAGTATGATTTGAATGTACAGTAGGATTTGTAAACACACCTGTTCAGAGAGAGAGCAGTGGTATCTCTTGGATATGCGTTTCCTCATGGTGTCTCTCACAGACTTGACCTTTTTGCCCAGAGAAATGCGAGATGTTGGTGGAGACTTAACAGCTTCTCTCACACCGCCGTCTCCATCTTTCTTCTAATTTATAAACACAAAAAAACCCCAGAAAAGTGGCAAATAAGCAAACAAGGACATTACCATTTCTTTTTATTTGATTCAGTCTACAGATATTCAGTAACAAGAATGACTACGTACAGTGATATCACAGTCACAGTTGACTGAGTGCAGTGACCGGTTGGTCAGATCAAATCCTCCGAAGCTGCAGGTTCTCTGTGAATCAAAAGATAAAATCAGGACATTTACAAAAAGTGTAGGGTAGGAGGACCAGGTGGCTTACTTTAGGCAATACTCAGAAACAAACATCCATGGTTCAGTTTGTGCCATTTTTGTGAAATCAATCAAATCCATATCGATCGGTGATGGTACAAATGGGTTCAGAGGCAGAGGCCGAAACATGTTGGGAGTCTAGTCCAATAAACTGTTTATTACTTTTACTTTTGCAAGAGATAAGTGTGCGGTCTGCTACTTTTCTTTTGGATTTAACTGGACCTTTGACCTGCACCTTCCTTGGGTGTCAACCTTTACTACTTTTTTATTACAATAAGGAAAAAATAGGATATATTACACACGATCAGTCTGTCTGTCTGAAATTGGCTTTTCAATGATGTTTGGGACATTTTTGCGCATTTACCATTTGCTTTGCATAAGTCCCAGCAGTGAGCGGGGTTGTGACTGTCAAGGTGAGGCCAGCGGCCACAGAGCAGGGAAGACAGAGCAACAACAACCATGGTGGAAAGCAGTAAGAAAAATAAATACAGCAAAGCTTGACGTGCCACAGACAAGACTATTGCAGATCGGCTGCGTTCACTGTCTGCTTCTTCAAAGCTTGTGGAGGCTTTATGGATGCCTGACGTACTGATACTGATACTGTTTCTACGTAAACAGCTCATCAAAATGAGTGACAAGTTTTGGGGCAGGAACTTTACCACCTGAGGGGGAGGAGGGCGGGACTAACAACACACTTTACTGCCTTAAGGTGAAGAGTTGTGTATTGTAGCTTTAATACCGCATCACTCGCCAAAAAACTCTCCCTCAACAAAGGCTTCTCTGTACTCACCCCATGGTGGCTGAGCGGGCTGAGCGCCCAGCGTCGCAGCTCTCCTTCGGTCACTGAGCGGGCGATTTTGGGCTCTTCTTCATTGCAGCCCTCCGTCTCAGACAGGGAAGAGCCGCTGCCTCTGCCCGCCTCCCTCGCCTCTCCTTCCAGGCCTTTCTCCTGCAGGTGGGAGGGGCTGCAGCTGGACTTGCTGAAGGCCTTGAAGATCTTCTGGCTGCTGCAGGTGTCCAGGCTGCTGGAGGAGGGTGAGGTGGTCAGGCTGTCCGAGTCTCTGTCGTAGGTCAGCTGCTCCCGCAGAGCCGAGGCCAGCGAGTCCACCGGACACACCTCTCCAGAGGGAGGCCCGTCTATACTCAGACCCTCTGGGGGAAAAGAGGATAAGAGTAAACATGTAATAAAATCTAAAAAGAACAATGTAAAAGGTAACACAAGCCTCTCATGTTAGATTTCCTTACAAATAGGGTTAGACTAGGTTTGTAAAACCTGCAATGAAATTTTTATTTTCTTTGCACATTTGATTCATTCATTTAATTGTTCAATTATGTTTTTTGCATTAATTCTTCATATAAAGGTAATAATCTATCCCAGAGTTTCCCCTACCACTGAATAGCTGCAGTGGGCCACCCTGCTTTATGGAGCTTATAATCTACCTAAAACAAATTAATTAGAATTAATTTCAATGGAGAGTTTTAGTGTCCCATGATGCTAAATGCTGTTTCTACCCTGCAAAGAATAACATTCTGGGGGAAACACTGAATACTTGTCATGGTTGTGACTTTCTGCCTTTCTTCATTGTCTAGGTTTTGTATTTCTTTGTGTATTATGTTTCCCTGTCTAGTTCTTTTAGTTCTACCTGTACCATGTTTCCTGTCTGTCCCAGCTGTGTCTCATTTGTAATCACCCCCCATGTGTATATTAGTCTTGTTCCCCAGTCAGTCTTGGTCGGATCATTGCTTTCTGTTACATGTGTCAGTTTATGTGTGAAGAGCGCTCGTCTCTGGTTTCCTGTGTCACCTGCAACCTGTTAACATTAAACACCCAGTCTTGGGGTTTAATCACCACCTGCCTCGCTGTCCTGCATTTGGGTCCTCACCACACCTCCACGTAACAATACTTGCAATTATTTGGCATGAAAATGGTCAAATTTGAAGATATTGAATATCAGCACAAAGTATCAGCGACTCCACTCTAAAATTATTGGTTACCAGCCTTCATAAAGCCATACTGGTCGAACCCTATTTACAAAGACTGCACAAATGGTGAAAGCACACACTGAAAACAGTTAAATCTTACGCTTAGGGAAACATTATTAGACCAGCACAATCGCTGATATTCTGATCATATTCAGGGTTGTGGTGTGTCACACTGTTGTTGCACCGTTTTCCCCTGATGCTCGTTCTCACTGCAAACATCTACTTGTTTTTGTATCTTTGCTGCGAGTACCGCTAAATATCCACGGACATAAAAACGCATGATGCAATTTATCTCCTCATCTTTTTTTCATAAAGTAGCATCACATTACAGTAAACAGAGCAGAAAGGGCAGTAATGAGGTAGATGATGCAGAAAATGCTACAACACAACTAAAATGGCTGGCAAATCCACTCGGACTTTATGAGAAGTGTGCCAGTGTATTTCGTACCCTCTAATCCAGGCTTCTTAGACTCATCGATTCTGATCAGCTTCTTCTTCACCTTCCGGGTGGAGTTGACCAGTTTGTGGAGTCTCCTGAAAGTCACAGATTCCTCCTGTTCGTTGTCTGACAGCTCACAAGGCTGACAAGAGAGAGGGAGGTAAGACAGAGGTCATTTCATCACGGAGTTATAATTCAGTTATAATTCAATATGATGATTCTACAGCAATATTCACAACCAAGCAGTTGTAAACCCTTGCTGATGATATCGATGACATCTCCATTCTGCAAAACAAGACCACTGATGACAGGTTGGCCAACGGCATGACACACTACATATGGACCTGATGTTCAGTGTGACTGTGAATAAAGAATATTATAAGAGTAAAATGAACTTAAAGCAGTAATAAATGAGATTATATCAACTTCAAGCATTGCTGTGGTGTTTCTGCACTGCACTTCCCAGAATCCACCTGTCAAACAGTGTGTTCAGTACTGTGACGTGGATGCATGTGCGCTCACAAATTTCAAAGCATGTTTTATATGATTATATTTCTCCTCTGTGTCTGATTAGTCATTGTCAGCTTGTTCTCACTCTTTTATGCAGTTATAAAGTTATGTATACGGTGTACGTGCCGTAGAAGCTGCAGCAGAAACCACGTTGCTCAATATAAATATGAAATTGAAAACCACAGCGGTAACATGCAAGCACCTGTTCTACATCCTCTGCATAACAACTGTCTCACTTGAGCTAGAAGGGGCTTTTCATGTGGGAAAACAAAAGGCTTGCGACTTCAAATCACTTTAAGCTATGCACACAAATTAAACTGAGAGCTTTCAGTAACTTTAAGCACTGCTGCAAGCAAGTCTCTATTATCTACATCATATCTCACGTTGAATATTCCCAGGTAATGAATAAAGTATAAGTGTTGTACCGTGAAACTATCTCACTGACACCATCAGTGGTACATTGAAAATGTCATGTTATGTTGAATTGAAAGCCGACTGTGCATACTGCATACTGTGGGTTTTCATCGGTTGACCAAAGCACAAGCTATTTAAAGCCCAGAATACATGAGAAAGGACAAAGTGGCCATCAGTTGTAATATACGATTCTAAATTCGATGGAGATGGTTTTGAAATTGAAGACGGAGTGAAACAAATAAGTAGGGGGCAGTGGGAGGTGGACATCAGACACACACACACATCATACACAGAGAGAGAGAGAGAGAGAGAGAGAGAGAGAGAGAGAGAGAGAGAGAGGAAGGGAGAACACACACAGAGAGGAGAGGAATAGTGAGGCCATCCAGACAAATCTGAAAAATGTGCCCTGAACCTGAGCCCCCTAATCACCCCACCCATGCATAAAAGAGCTGTGGCCTGCATAACAGGCTCTGTGCTGAATCCACCCGCTCACTGCAGCACAATAGGGGGTTAGCGCTTTGACAGCGATGAATAGAAGTCCACCCAGCGCCCTGCAGTTGGGAGAGGGCCTGGGCTGCCGGGCTTTAGAGGGGCCCCGGTTCACAGCCAGGACAGGGACAGAGGGAGAGAGAGAGGCGCTGTCAACAGCTCAGCAGCCTTGGCACCGCTAAATCAGTGGCCCTCATGCACAACACTCTGCCTGAAGTAGTGATTCAGCATAAAAAACACACACTAAGATGCTGTCAAACGGGGGAGTTTAGGGACTTACGTTGCAGCTGAGCGACTCGTTTGTGGCAGGACTGGAGGCGTCGGTCCAGTCTGTGGGATCGGACCTGCAGGTCTGTCTGTTCTGGATCTCAAACTCCTTGAGCTGCAAAGGGAACAAGAGACCGTGTGAGCGTCTCAGCACATGATGCAGAGCTGGAGGTCACTGTCTGTACTCTGTCAGCTGATATACTGTTCATAATCGAGTAGCTGGCACACATATTACTACTTCAAAGAAATGATGAAAAATGCACTCTTCTATACATGCAAATATAAATGTTCTTTTCAACAACATGTTTTGACTATTTTCAGCATACTGGGATCTTATAAACTAATATAGCTGAAAATAAACAGCGAAAACTCAACATTTCACGTTTTATACACTGACAATTTGCACATTTTCGGTGTGCATTGTTTTTTGACTTTTAGATTTGACCTATAGATATTGCAGCCAACGGATGAAAACCTTTTGCAGTCTCCAAAAAGTCTGCTTCTCAGGATTTCAGTGAAATTTGATTTCTCTTCTTTTTCTCTTCACTTTTCCTTCTCTTATTTTGATGGAAAACCATGCATTTTTTAACTGAATAATTGGTTTTGAACATGTTTCATGTACCCTACTTTGAGGAAACATACTCAGCGTTCAAAGGACCAGGTAAAATTTCGATTCAGGTTACAATAACTGGAAATTTTGGTCCAGCTAGGCCGTTAGATCAGTGGTAACGACGTGGCCACCTGGGGTGAGTTAGTTAGTTTGTCCCTTTACTAGACAGGAGCCTCAAAGTTTGAGCAGAAAGAGAAAAACACAGAAACTGGAACTTTCACATGACAGCAGCAGTATGTGGAGAGGAGGATTCTGGGATGTGTGACATCATACCCGTGCCAGGGCTTCCTCTACAGAGATCATATTCTCCTTCACCATCATCATCAGCTGGATACGCTCTTCATCACTCATGGTAATCTCACTTGCCACGAAACCAACATCATCACCTGCTAGGAAAAAAACAAACATGTAGAAATACAAAGTGCCAACTGACTAAACACAACAAAGATGAAGTCTGGTAGCTTTGCTTTCAAAATGCTTTTTTAACATCCAGATCATTTTTACATTTTAAATAAAATAAATAAATAAAAGTTAAAATATGTTGACGAGTAATCCTTATGTATTTATATTGTTCATGATGCATTTCTTTGTGCACAGCAGTGTGCAAATTTTTACATTTTAAATAAAATAAATAAATAGGTTTTTTTTAAGTTAAAATATGTTGTTCATGATGCATTTCTTTGTGCACAGCAGTGTTTTGTGCCTCTTTGACTCAACAAACCTTTTGAAGTCTGCCGCATCACTCCTTTCTGTGACTTTCGGAAATTCTGCCAAAAAGACTTGTTTTTTCTCTTTCCATCCCATTTTCCTACACAAATATTGAATTCAATTTAGTGCAGAGTAAAAAATAAAATGCAAAACACCCTGGCCTCAAAATTACACACAATTACAAATATCCAAATCACAGGTAAACAAATAACTATAATGTTATCCTCTGGGTTATTCTCGAAATAGAGAATACAAAAAAAGTAACATCAACTACAGAAAAGGCTATATTTAGTATTTTAAAGGATTTCACTCCATAATGTCATAGCTATTCTCAAAGAAGAGAGAAGTTGGGTTAACTAAAACCTGGCAAAACAGTTACAGTAACTTCAAACAACTACCGATATAAACAAAAACAATTCACTTTTCAAAGTTGCATTACTTAAGGTTTCATTTGCTTTAAAAGAGCTAATTCTCATATAATACAACATACATCAGTCTGATTCTATTTACGATAAAGTATACTATAAATTTAGATAATGAAGATTTATAGAAAACCTTAACTTACCCCCTGATCCATCATCAGAGCTGGACTTGTGCACAGGGAACCTAAAATTCAAACATAATATTTACTCCATTTGAACTGTAAATTACAAAAACAAAACAGAACTCAAACAGAAAACACGTCCTGGACGGTGCAGTACCTGTTTTCCAAAGCTATTTTCTTCATTTTCCCTGTTATCCCACCATCTCCCTCAACATGTCCCTCTATCTTCCCTTCTTCCACCAGTTACAATTAAAAAAAATGTAAAAAAATCACAAAAGTGCTCTGTCCCTCATGACTCTAGCTTCATAGTAAAAAGGCAAATCAAAGTATTGAGAGCAGATGAAACAGACTGGCGGCTCTTGGCTGGTGAACAGAGGTCAGCGCTCTCCGGCCCTCGCAGGAACAATGGAGGCTTTCTGACGTCCAGCCGGGGTTTTACAGCAGCACCGCCGCTACCGTGGCCCCTGCATTCCCCGCACACTTTCACTCTCTCTTTCTTTCTCTCTCTCTGTCAATCTATCTCTCTGTCTCTCTTTGTTTATGTGTGTATGTTTGCCTGTCTCTCTCTCTCTCTCTCTGTCTCTCTCTCTCTCTCCCATCAGCTGACACTTGTTGCTACAGTTAGACCGATATATTGGTTTGCCGATACAGTACATCAGGTCGATATTGGCCTTTTTTTTTTTTTTTTTTTTTTTTTTTTTTTTTTTTTTTAAGAGGTTCCTCCCTGACAACAGCTACATAAAAAAATCTGTAAAACATACAATGAAAATACACATTTGTGCATGTTTTATTTATTAACTTAAATATTCAATTACTGTATTTTTTTTGTAATTAATTCTTCATTTAGAGGCACTGATGAATCCCAGAGTTTCCCCTATCATTGAATAGGTGCAATGGGTCACATTGCTTTAAGAGCTGCTAACCCTAAAATAATTTTATTAGACTGGAGTTTTACTGTCCCATGATGGTCTAAATGCAGTTTCAGAGGCTTTTCCACCCTTGCAAGAATAAAATTCAAGGGGAAACAGTGAATACTTGTGCACAAAATCTGCAACTTAAGTCTAAAGATATCGGTATCGACCTTCAAAAAACCCATATCGGTTGAATCTGACTTACAGACTATGCAGCAGGTGAAACCACACAGTGAAAACAGCTCATTCTTGTGCTTGGTCAAGCATTTATAAGAGCCAGCAGAGCACCTGATATTCTGACTCTAGATCATATTCAGGGTTGTGGTGTGTGTGTGACGCCCCTGTTGCATATTTTACAGTAAAAATTCCGGGGGAAACAATGAATATTTGTAATATTTTGGCATGAAAACAGCCAAGTCAAGTCAAATTGATTTGTATAGCCCTTTATCCCGGTTACAGCCTCAAAGGGCTTCACACACCCATATTTTCACACAATAAATGAAAAACGACACCCTTAAACCTTATTAGGGGAAAAAAAAAATTGAAGAAACTGAGAGAGATTCCCCTTCCAGGACGGTCCGGACACAGACTAAATATTGATAACAAATGGAACATCAACAAAATACACAGAATAGAGACTATAAACACATTTAAACATATTGAATATTGGCACAAAATATCAGCTAATGGCAGCTAAAGTCTATAAATATCTGTATCAGCCTTCAGAAGTCGATATCGGTCAAAGACAACTTGTTGATGATGTTAGTAGCGATCAGCTCTCACTGGCCTCATTCTGCGTTTATCCCAGTAGGGGGCGATCTAAACCGCCTGTGAATCCTGTTCCCATATACAAGTTATGAAGGGAGATTTGGCTGTTGTGTCATTCTGAAGTTGTGTTCTTCATTAGGCCTGTTTGTAATGATAAATCCTCACAAATATGGATGTCGGAAAACAAATTTGAGCGTGCCGTCTCCTTAAAAAGCCTAATCAAATCAATATGTCGCTATGTTATTAGTCATAACCCCAAATTCCCTCTTTCTCTTTCCAATGACAAAAATATGACTAATCTTCGAAATCCAATAGAAACAATAGGGGGAAGGAAGGAAGTGTGGAGGTTACAGGGAAATGCTTCATAAATGTGACTGGAGGGGGCACCGGGAAGCAGGGGAAGCGCACGTGTCCACATGCTGACATGGAGGTAATAAATGAATCTCAGTTCTGCCTCCAAAAGAGATACGACTCATTTTAAATACTAAATATGATGCATGATAAAACTATTATTATTGTGCCTGGACATGGTGCAGTGTTTATTTTCTCCTCTCCTAAAAGCAAATTCTGTCAAAAGCTTCTCTCCTGCGTCTTCCCTACTCAGTTCAACTCTTGAGCCTTCCTGCTGTCTGAACAAAGACAAAAACACTAAAGGTAGTGGACTTCCCACTGTTTAAAAAAAAAAAATCAATTATCTCTGTGTGAAGCTGTCACGGTGATGTCTTACCTTCTCTCGGTCTCTGGAGTGGACGTGGTGCTGCTGAGTCCCAGGGATTCCTGAGGAGATGAAACCAGTCAGGCGGGAATACAGAAGCAAGTCTCCAATTTAGAAAACTGTTTTTGGAGGTTTGCATCTCAAAATGTGAAGAGTTTCGTTTCAAAATGAGATACCAAGATACTCTTGCTTATTTATAGCAAAAATCAAATTATGGTGCTTTCTAAAGGATAGCAGGTGTATTAAGTAGTTGATCAACTGGTTTATATAGAGTGAATCATCTTTATTTTAGAGATAATGAAAGATGAATTTCAGGTAATGATTTTGTTAGAAAATTGATAGCATTTTGGAATAGAACTCTTCATTTGTATCTCTTTGGCAGAAAGTCCTGCACATCCCACATGTCACATTTCACAATCCTTTAGGATGTACTTCCTAATATTTGAGGACAATCTCATGGGCATCTCTCTCTATCACAGTCAGCGAAACGTGACTTTGCAGTCTGGTATTTCAGTTTTCCTTGAGATAATCATGACAAGGCAATTCCTCTGCATCTCATCGGCCTCTCTGGTGACGCAGAGCAGGAAGCAGCTCCTCCTGGGGCCTGACCAGGCCCTGACCAGGCCCTGACCAGGGCCTGACCAGGGCCTGACGCAGGCAGAGCCGGACACTCACCTGGATCTGAGAGCGGAGCTGCAGTGATGTGGCCACTGAGTCAACCTTTCCCTGAAACACACAGGCAGGGGAAGTGGAGGAGTAAATTATAGTGTCATCATAGCGCTGAAATAGAAATAATATTCAGTTGACTGAATGGCCAACCCACGCTTCGCAATAACACTGGTGAACAGTGTGTGTTTACGATTTAAGCGACTGCCATAGTACTAACACAGGTGTTTAAACGCAACTGAATTTCATAAATGTAAATATATCTAGATTTAATTTGATTCAGTGATGAATTGATTTAGATTTAGAACAAGCATTTAGATTTTACTTATTTTTTTAGTTTTAGTTGTTTTTTTTTAGTTTATTTGACAGGGACAATAGACAGTAATTAAAATTTCGGTAAACATTTATGAAAGTGTGGCATGCTACTTATTCCTATTGAAGGCTTAGCTGATGAAGACTGTGATATACGGTCTGTTTGACTGCTGTTGACAAAATGTACTTAAAAAAAAAAAGAAAAGCGTCTGCTACATGACATAACAACAAGAGTTAGCCAAAAAAGGCTAGTTTTCATGTAGTCCCTAGCCAGATGTCATTAATGGCTACCTAGAATTAAAAGCAAATATTCAAACCACAACTAGAGGACAGCATTAAGACGGATACATAAGATGACAGGCAGCAGAGTATCGGTGACAGGAGGACAGGACTTCAGCAGATAGCACATAAGCATACAGTTATGCTCACTCTTAGACAGACAAGTTAAAAGTGTTAAATTGGCAAGATGGCAGCAGAAAAAGCCCTAATTTAGTGCTGCCATGTGTGATTATTAGTGAACCAAGATCTCAACTGACTAGAAAAAGACTGAAAAGAGTTAACACCTGCGACTTAATTCTCAGCTGAACACGACACTGTATACAAAGTTATTTACCATCTCTGCTTCTTGTACTACTTTGCGTTTGCGTAGCTCCTCCATCCTTTCACACACGTCACTGAGAGAGGTGCCGTAATACTGCGAGTACTCCTCAGCCAGGTCATCAAGGTTCCCCACCGAGCCATCCTGAAAGAGACGAGGAGGGGATTCAAACATATATATATAAGGTAGAAAAGGAAAAACGACACCCTGCGGAGGCTGAACAAGATCCCAAACAGCAGGAAAGCACAGTAAACACTGACCAACCATTGTTTCAAGCCACCAGCACACCAGGAAACACAGAGATAAAGACCCAGGAGAGTGTGTGTGAGCTGTGATATTGCTACTGTCCCTCTTCACCAGCTTGTCGTCTTCCTGCCCAGCGACCCTTCCCACTCAGATGTGACCCCCCCCACCCCCCTCCCGGCCGTGTGACGCAGCTACGCCTCTCGCTCGGTTCACAACAGTCATCAGGAGTCGACTTGAGAGGCCGCGGCTCGGTCGACCGTAAATCACGAGCACCAGAGTCACTCGGTCAGATGCGTCTCTGTCCCGACACACACAGCAAAAACTCCTCTCGGTTTCCTACCATTGTGCTACCTGAAGTTACGAGCCCCTCGCCATGTGGGAAGAAGACAAATAAGTGATACATCATTTCTGATTTTTATGACCTGGTGACCTTTGAGACCAAAATACACACATAAAGATCCAGGCCAGGACAAAACAGTGACAGAATTTTTTTTTTTACTATGAATATGACCGATTTGAAGAGATTTGACCCTGTTTGAGGCTGTTTAAATGTCTCAAGCTCACATAAATAAATATCTCAAATATTTTAACAAATATTAGCATTTATTCCCCAGGTGTGTAAATTTAGTTCGATGGGAAATGGAGACATAAATTCTGCCAAATAATATCAATTTACGTAATCCATAAATCTCTTTCTTTTTTGTTTTTTTTGAAGAAACGCATATTCCTGCACTCATCTACATTAATGAACACTGCAATCAAGCAGCTACTGCAGAGCATCATGTGAGCCTTTCTTTAAGTCTGTGAGTTAAATAACAACACATGATGTGACTTGCTACAGATTATCTAGAGTTAGATGAGATGAAACTTTACTGAACCCTGTGGGGAAACTGTGTCACTGCTACAGTGGAGAAAGGGATACAGAGTATTGAAGATAATACAACAAAAGAACATATTGTGGATAATACAAATAAATGAAGTGCCTTATCCTGCATTATCATGAGCTGAGCCTGGACAGACAAACACAAGCTGTCTCTTACCTAACTGTGTCTGATCTTTCAATAATAGGGATCCAGCATGTCCATAAACTGTACCACACATAATTATTATTATTATTATGCTTTGCTCATGCCATTCCCTGAAGGTATGCAAATGTGCCTGCTCAAAACAGTCCTCCGCTGTGAAAAGTAATACTGTGGGCTCACTTGTCTCGTGGTATGATGGACTGTGACTGGCTCAACTGTCCAGAAAAGAGGGCCATTCATTTGCTAAATGACATGCCCCGGGGTCGAATACGGCCTGAAAATCTGGCTGCTTTTCATCCAGTGAAGAAATGAGGTTGAGGCTGGCTGAGAAGCGCTGCGCTGTGCCTGGCAGCAGCCACTCTTCTGCTCCAGACTGCCACTGATTCACATAAACAGCCTATTGTGATGCAGCCACATGATATTGCATCGCCCTGAGTGCTTATTAGGCATGGTGCGTGTATACATCCCCGTTATACACAACAGTAAACAGGGCTTCACTGTACGGAAACAGGCCGGCCTGAACTGGAAAGCGACTAAACAATATGACTTCCATTTTCATGCAGGAAATACTTTTAAATGGGACTTTTGGGAAAACATTCCAGTGTGCTTTATATTTTCTTCTATCTCCAAATTAATGGTCTCCAAGCCAAAAACTGCAGCATGAGACATCAACCACAGAGGCTTGAAAAGGAGAGTGTGGTGTCGCATTTCTTGGGAGTCGAGCATCTCAGAGGCAGACAAAAGATCCACGTGCCCCCGGGGCCCCGAGGGTCTAATGAGTGTTTTTACAGTTCCTCTGCCTCGTCTCGGCCATTTAGGAAACCAGACCTGGGTCAGAAAGTATTAGCAAACAATTTGTAGTGTGATCAAGATAGTGTGGGTAGTTTTTGCTTCACAGGTCAACACAAAGAGCGTCAAAAAGTTTACACAATTCAAAAGTCAGTTTAGCATAATTTTCTATGATTGACAACTTATCTGATACAAAATGTCCTGATGGGGTAAACTCCACCCATCTGGTGCTCCAAGTAGATTAAAACAAACATTGAGAAATATTTGCAAATAGCATTTGACCCAGTTCTGTAAGGAAGTATGTTATGGAGAATACCACATCTGGCCTGATGTAGCAGAGCTGCGACGACTCCAGACAGACTCTCTAACACAGATCAACTGAAATGTCTGCATGCTCACATTCTCTCTAATTCAAACAGACATTTCTCAAGTTATGGAATAAATCACTCTAATAAGCTTCATCAAACACACGTGTCTGCTAAAGCCTTGTCATTCATCTGGCGATCACCCGACTGCCTAATTTCAAAGGAATTCGTCAATATGAGACTTCAGCTCAGCAGAGTAAGACGCATGTTGACAACATCACTGGCAGTGCCATGAATGAGTACTGTAGCTGTCTTTAAACAAGACTACTGACTGCTGTTTCAAAAGATCATGTGAGAACAAGCACTGACTTGTTTCAACTACTTCTACTGAACTGAATCTCTTCATCAAGCCACAAAAAAATAAACAGCAATTAAACACTAAAGTGAAAGTGTAAAACACACGGTGTAGGTTATCATCTGAAACGAGGCTGTATAAATTAAACGTTTTAGTCCCAGTGAATCTACATAAAAATACCAGCCATAACAGTTGGTCCGCATTCCCGTGCAACACAAAAATACACTCACCACAAACAGGCATCTGGCTGCCAACAGTAGCTACCCAGCACTTCAACTCCACTGCTGGACGTTTTGAAACTTAACTCAGTTCAGTGAATGGAGGACAATACATCCTGAAGTCAAGGGGAGGGGTGTCCGGCACGCATAAATCAGAGGGAGTTAGTCGTGGGTGTGTGTGTGTGTGTGTGTGTGTGTGTGTGGAGGGGGGAACCACATATGACGCTGGAGCTGCTGGGTGGGGCGCTCTGCTCTCTCCAGCTGCGGCCCACAGGGACTGGCTGACTCACATGTTCAAATAAACCACCACCTCTGCTGAGTTTTAGCGTGTGAGAGAGTGTGTGTGTGTGTGTGTGTATGTGCCTGCATGTGTGTGTCTGCAGCAGCGTTAGACCGATATATCGAGCCAATAATGGACTTTTATGAAATATCGTATGTCGTCCCCCGCTGATGTGATGGAAGTTCCTTCTTGACCACAGCTACATAAAAACTTTATATCTTGCATACAGCACCTTATATTTAGTATTTAATTTTTAACTGCCACTGGTCAACTTTTTAACTGCATGAGATTTTACTACATGTACTGTGTTGTCTTTTTATGTGCACTTATGTTCCTATATGCACTGTATTGTATCTCTAAGTGAGCTATGCACCAGCGAAAGACAAATTTCCATTATTGCCTGCACTAATGGACAATAAAGTTTTCTTGAATCTCTTGAATCTTGAAACTGTCTGTATAACCTGTAATGAAATTTTATTTTCTTTGCACATTTTATTTGTTTACATGCTGAATAATGGGTTTTTTTGTGAATTAATTCTTCATCTAAAGGCCTAATGTAAAGTTTCCCCAACCACTGAATAGGTGTAGTGGGTCACCCGGCTTTAAAGACTAACTGCTTTTAGACCAACTAAAAGAATTTCATGGTTTCATAGTTTTAGTGTCCCATGATGGTCTAAATGCTGTTTCAGAGGCTTTTCCACCCTGACAAGAATCCGATCCTGGGGAAAACACTGCCTTCCTTGTCATTTTTGGTATAAAAATGGTCACATTCAAAGATTTTGAATATCGGCACAAAATATCACCTACCGGCAGCTTCAGTACAAAAATATCGGCATCAGTATCAGCCTTAAAAAAAAACCATATCGGTCAAACCCTTTATTAATGAATGACTGAGTGAATGAGGGAGAGAGAAGGGATAACTTGGCATGTTGTCTGCTGATCCTGTGCATTGTATTTATGATGCAAATAAAACCAGGCCCACATCAGAGTGTGTTGGTGGCTAAGCAGGCACACTGTGGCAACATGGCAGGTTTGACTCATAACCAGCCCTCCTGCTGCCATCTGTCCTGTCCTTTTCCACTGTGTACTATCTTATAGAGAAGCAATGCCTTAAGAATGATCTTACAAGGCAAACAGGCCAACACAGAAAACATAACATAAATATAAATATGTCTAAACGCTGAACATGCAACTTTTTTTCCCCCTAATTTCTCAGCTCAACACTGGCAGACTGTGCACCAGCAGATGGCAGCAAATAGTTACTGTACAATAATATGCTTCTGTCATTTACTGGTGTGCTAATGATGAGACTGAGGGTGAGGATGGTCAGGCTGATGGTGCTATGAACCTTTGTGTATTTTAAATTATATATATGTTAAGAATAATGAAATTTCCACAGTGCCATCTCCAAGAAAATGAAGAAAAATCAGTGGGAACTAAATCTTTCCTGTCAAATGAAACTGTAGAAAAAGGAAGATGAAATTTAATGTCCAATTATTCTCAGTGAATAATATGGGTGTACTCTATTTAACATGCAACAGAATCATGCAGTAGAAGTATAAGCAGATCCAGAAGCTCCACCTCTGCTCAGTGCCATCCTCTGTCTACACATCAACAACAAACGCATCTTTACACATCCTTAAGGCATTAGGGGGTGGTGACCTCCTTCTTTGCCTGTGGTATCAATCGGCGAGATTACGGGTGGCGAAATCCTTTGCATCTTTGTCTGATCGTGACCCAACTGTGTCTAATCTCCACCTTCAGCCATCAAACCGCAGACTCCAGAGCAGCGAGAGGCGGCAGGAGGCAACAATACCAGCATTAGATCGGTGGCAGTCGGTGGAGCCCGGTGGGCGGAGGGGCTTCGCTCCGCACACAAGGTGCCAAGGGCTGAGGCGGGCGATGCCAGAAAGGGCAGTTTTCCGCCTGGCTGCACAGCGGCGGGCGGCTCGTCACCTCGGTGCACAGGGGCGAGGATGGACGCCGCTCCTCTGTCTGTCAGCCAGATCCTTTCATATCACCGTCAACTCTCCTGATTTGGTCTGTGCCGAGCCGGAGTGCCGGAGCACTCGTCTGAGCTTTGACCCCCTGGGAGATCGCTCTACCTTGAAGTAGAGTGAGAGACAGTTGATGTGTGTGTGGAGAGGCTCGTCCTTCTGATCACTGGCCTCCGTATGGAAAAATTTTGATAGAGGTGCAGATACTTCGAATTTGATGCCCGGCTTTTTGTGACAACCGTCTTAGTTGAATGAAAGCACATGTTCCCATGCAGTAAAGTGAATTATTTTCTGCGTAACATCTCTATAATCATCGCTGTTGGGTGAAAACCACATATCTCCACAATGTGACCTTTTCAGAAACTAAGAAAAGCAGCCTTGTTTTTTTTTTAGCTTGACCATCAAGTATTTTTGAACGTATCCAACGGGGTTTTGAAATGAAATGGTTTCTTAAGCCCAGGGGTCATAACATTTTCTCAACCCACAGAGAACCATGTGAACTGCTCTTCTAACAAGTCTATTTCCTCAAAACATGGCTTGAAAACTTTAGATTCCACTGTAAAAATCCAACATTTTAAAGTGTTTTCATACTTTTTAATGCCATAAAATAGATACCAAACATCAGTATGGTACAAATACAGTAGGTATTGCTGATTTATACCCAGCTCTATCTTTAATCGCAAACAGATTTATCCGAGTTGTGTGTTGAGACCCCAACATATAACAAATGGTAAAATGCAGCATTTAGAATAATTATGTATTAGCATTATGAAGCCATCCAGTGTGTGTGTGTGTGTGTGTGTGTGTGTGTGTGTGTCTCCCCAGAGGCCGGGCTCGATCGACAGCCCTGCTCGGCCCCCCAAGGAGGATCACTGGAAGAGCTTAAGCATTCATGTCTGAGTGCTAAGTGGATTTTGACAAGTCCCAAATGAGGGTTTGATGAGAGGGGTCGCACTGTGACATGCATGCCGCCAGTCACAGATACACCGGCTGCATATCAAATACCTGGCCTTGTTTGAGTTGCATTAGCAAGGCCTGCAGTACGGCCACTCTGCTCCCACTTCTCATCCCTTCAGTCACTGAGCAAATAACTCTCACTGCTGACAGACAAAAGATTTCTCATCATCTCATACTGAATATTGGATAGACAGAACAGAAATGATTGCAAACTGGTTTTTGTCATACTGGCAGTTAAAAACACCCACCCAGATCCATTAGTGGATGGTGACTTCTTTAAAAAGACATACAATAAAACAGGACCCACTTCCAAAAAGCAACTTAAAAATAAGATCATTGCTGTCTGTTGGCATGCAGTAAAACAAAAATGACGTCGCCACTAAGGGAAACCAGCCAGGGGTCCGGATTAAAAAACAGGACCTGAGTGAAGCTCCAAAGAAGATTAAGAGGGTAAAGAGGAGGCAGAGAGGAAACCTTTTGTCCAAAGCAGCAAATCTTGCAAATCTTGCAAATCTGATGGGGGATTTGAAACATTAGCTTAACACAGACGCAGAAAACCCCTCGGAGATCTTCAAAAAGACCTCCACTATAAGATGCAGCAGAAATTCACGAATGGAAACAATATGTATGATCCGTCATTGTAAAGAAGAAGCCTGTGAACTGCTCTGGTGTTGAAGCAGCCTCTGGATTGTCCCTACTCCTTGGAGCATGTTTAATTCAATGGTGCTGAAATCAAATAAGAGAGACATCCCCTTTAAAATTCAGCTAAATTCACGCATGGAAATACTACCGTGTATTAAAAACCCTGCGGGTGGTTATGCGTTTGTATCGAGGCGGCTTGTGGATTGTTCCTATCCCTTGGAGCATGTTTAATTCAGTGGTGCTGAAATCAAATATGGAGACCTTCCCCTTTAAAATTCTGCAAAATTCACACCTGGAAATACTATGTACTTTATTGTAAAGAGCCCTGTGGATGGTTCTGTGTTTCAGTGAGTCAGCCTGTGGATTGTTCCTATTCCTTGGAGCATGTTTAATTCAGAGGTGCTGAAATCATTTCATCTGCCCCCCTACCCCCCACCCCCCTGCTCTGGTAATTACCCTTGTGTGACTGCGCCGCGATCCCCTGAGACACGGCTGCCAGCTCGCGCCGTCTCCGGCTGCATTATCAGTGCAGCAGCTCAGCCTCCGCAAGACCACGACATCCACAGATCCCCTGTGAGACGCAGCGCAGGGGCCAAGGGCAGCTGTCAATCATGCAGTGGAAGAATACGGGGGCCCCCAGAATGAGGTCATTCTAACATGGTGTGAAAAAAATAGCGGATTTGATCCAATCAGGAAAGGAAATACCCTCTGGACATTCCTCCTTTTGAAACTTTACACGGGAAAAACATGCAAAGCAAAGAAATTCCTGTGTTTTACTGATGTGAAAAAGCAGCACAGCCCTTTGCGATGTGATGGAGAAAAAAAAGACTAAACCTATGCCCTATGAAGTGACTAATGTAAGGAAGCCCATTATGGAGTCTCACGTATATGGAGTGGGTAGTTCACTCGTCTCAGTATTTGTTTTTCATTGAGACAATGGGAAAGCTGAGAGGGAAACAGAGTAGATGAGACACCAGAGAGAAGATTGGATCCTAATCCAGAAACAGGGAATTTAGCTACACCTGCACTGCCACAACCAAATCTATTATTATACTATGAGAATTACAGTATCAAGATCTTATTGAGACATATCTATCTCACGAATAGGGCTGAACAATTAATTGAAAGAAAAAACAAAATCGCAATGAACTTCTGCAATTTCCAAATCGCAGAGGCTGCAATTAATTGCTTGAGAGAGAGGGGCGTCCAAAATGGATTTCTGGTAATCTCTGGTCCATGAATCAAGTACAATATTGGTGAAAACCTTTCATCAGACTCAAACTCAGGAAATCCTGCACACTGAAATCTACTTTTTAAACAAAATCACTTTTCTTTAAACAATTTTAAAGTTCTAAAAAAAATGTATGACTAGAAAAACTTCAATATTTGTCAAATAATTACAATTAGACTTTTTGTCCATATCGTTCAGCCCTAACTACTAACTATTAAATTAACCTTCCATCGTCAGTCATAACCTGTTGTTTAGTCGGAGAGCCTGGATCTCTGCCAGACTTCTCCCCCCTCTCTCTTTGTAGATGAAGGACAGTTGGCTCGGCCCTCTGGGAGATCCATTTCTCGGAGAGCGGCGTCTTAACACTGCAGCGATGTACTTCAAATGTTCTGCAGACCCCGCTCACTGATTACACTTGGCTCTTTTGACAACCGCGAGCTCCGATAGACGTCCCAACAGAGCTGACGACAACATCTCCTGTCCGACTCGATTTGCCTCCTCCACTAGACTCTTAGATGTTGCATCTCCTCCTCTGTCATCCCAAGGACATCCACCTTACCAGCGCCACATCCATTAATGGCTGCTAACCGCCGCTAGCCGAGCATGCTCTGACATCATAAGAATTGCATGAGAATCCTTAAACTGGTTCTGAAACGGTGTAACATCCACGACAGGCCTCGCTTTCAGTGTTTGACATCTCCTCCTCTTCTTTGGCAGATGAGACTCTTGATCTGTTTACAGTAGTGAAGCTATTAAACCTTGATTTCTCGAGGCTCAAAACAACCAACACTCCCACCGCACTTCACTGGGGAATTGAGCTACAATCCTCATGTATAATTCATTCTGTTGCAATTTTAGATTCTGTTTACTACATTCTAAAAGCCCTCAGTGTTTTGGCTCTTGAAATGAATGGCATTAGGGAAAAGATCATTTTCCGATGACACATCGGTCCAAAAGTCATTAAAACCTGACATGGTGATTAAATATGCATCATCACTCGTTTGGGATTGATTTTTGTCTTGGTCGATATCTGGCTCTTTCATGAGGCCGGCATCTGGCCAAGTGTCACATTTTAAACACCCTCAAAGCCACATTTCCCAATCAGTGGGCCTTGTTAAAGTTTCACGTGGTTTAGAAATAAGATTCAGCAGTAAAGTACAATGAAGTGCAATGAAGTGTTGTAATTGTGCATTCTGCTATCGGTGTATAAGTGTTGTCACAGTAAAATATGTCTTCTACTGTTCAAGAGTAAAGTAAAATTAAATATGTTTTCACTTGAGGTAATTTGCTTACAATGAGGTCAACAAAAAAGGGTAAAGCTGACATTGTGTTCTGTAGTCTGATCTAAAATGATTTATGGCAATCAAGTTTCAGACAGCTGGTGTAAAAAGATAATTATTTGAATTTGAAGTTTGCTGTCAGTAAAGTTGGCAATTCTCTAGATTCGTATTTTGCCAGCATTGCCATATTTACTCGTAAGAATTAATAAACTGTAATTAACAATTACATTTTACAGTATATTCGCTGTCAGTTACTGCACTGCACAGCCTCCTCCCTCACAGAATACAGTTACTGTTGCTTTCAAAGCTGTGAAAAGATGACCGTTAAACAGAGGAAGTTGAACCATTTTCTTGAAGGTGCATTTACAAGATCTTAGAGGCCATGTTGTAAAAATATCACCCGAACTTTAATAATGCAGAATGCTTAAACCGTATTAAGTCAAGCATAAGGACTCGCGAATGAAAAATTCAATAATTAGAGTCATGCATTATAAACCGTCTCCTTGCAGCATATGAGTTTCCACACCATACACACACACACACACACACACACACTACATGCTGCGGCTCTTAAGTTAAAGCAAGTGGCAGGCAACAGTTAAGAGAGTCTTCCCCAAGGACTAATAAAAGAACTGATGAAAAGCACTTCATATCAAGTTTCATGATCGATATTTGGGGGACAATGAAAGATTAGAAGCACAATTAAACTCAAAAATGCTACATTAACTCACCCTGGTGTCCATACAGTTTTGTATTTTGGAAGAGTAAAAACCTTTTAGATATTTTTCAACTGACATGCACTAATACTACTAATGGAAACCCTGATCACCATGAGAAACTTCACTAAATATTCTCCCTTTAATTATGTGGAAAGAATTGGCGGCCTGTTTTCATTTAGTCGGTTCCATTTCCTTTTAGGTCGCAGCATTTTGGTATTGGACTCAGCTGAAAGTCCCTTCTCTCTGTTTCTGGTGGAAAAGCTCCTCCAAATTGGATCCTCTCCCTCTCAGCACCCTGTGAATTTTCAATGTTTCCTTGATTGAAAATCTCTGTCGCCTCAGTCCAGCCTGTTTGTCTTCATGTGCAGTCGCTGTCTTATTTCACCGCTTTCTCACTCTCTCTTTTGAGCCCTCCTTGTGTAGAAGCCTTGGTTTTCTTTGCATCTATTTTGTCCCACTTTCTGCTCTTTCTTTCTCTCTCTCTAATGTCTTTTCTCCATCATTTCTTCAAACCCGTCACTGAATCTGTCCGCCACTTCGGACTAAAGTGGGATGGATCCGTTTGCTTCAAGGACGCATAAAAAGAGACATTATAATGTACTGTATGTCATTATAAATCTCGTACACGGAGGATCTAAATTAAGACCCTGCATTCGGATATTTAATGCACATAATAAAAAAGGTGACTCATATATTGGGGTAGTTTGTGGTTTGCTGCAGGGCCTTTCTCCCCCACAGGTGAAATCGGGGCCATGAGAAGGTGAGGGAGAGACGGGACGTGGCACTAACAAGGACGAGAGCTAAAGGGTGATAAAACTTTTAGAGGCCATAAGGATGGGCAATATTGCCTTCAGCAGGGCAAGGGGAATAAAATCAATGTGGATAGTGAAGCAGGGTGTAAGGAATAAGAGTATAGCAATAAAGTACTGTTGGTCATAGTTATTGGCAAAATTGCTCGTCTTCTATTGCCTCAGAAACGCTCCAGTGTATCGTTGCCTTAAAGGAATACACCACATTTCTGGGATTGTCCCATAGGTCAACTAAGTTTACTAGTTTACCAAGTTTATTGATTCCGCCATTATGAGAAAGGAACGGGGAGGGGGTGAGCACCGCTTTTAAACAGCGAGGGAGGTAAACTAGGTAAAACATTTTTTTGGAAAGCTACTGAAAGGAACGGGAGGAGCTTCGTTCTGGAGCGGAATTTGACAACAAGCTTTAGAAAAGAGGTGAAAACACGTATGTGGACATTGGTTTTTATATCATTATGTCTCAATGAAATCTCCACATAGCGCACATTAGTTTCAGGATTGGTTATACGGTCTGATATCGCTTATTGCAGGTTTAAGTGATGAGAACATAAACACCAAAATCATCCATGTTTCCCCGTGGATCGTTCGTTCGGATGCTCCATGCTAACACTTTAGCATACACTATGCTGAGTGATGGTATCTAGTATGTCCTCATCACTTAAGTTTACCAACAGACTGTACTGTACTAATTATTGTCAGTCAAACCTCTTCTTATAAGCATGACACCACATATGTGAGAATAGCAGCCTAGAGGTGAGGTAACAGCGATAAGTCTTGTAGCTGAAGGCTGAATTATAGGAAGACGGCCGTCTGGTTGGTATCAGCTGAGAGTCTGCTAACTATTTTTTAGTTCAGCATCCCTTTGATAGCTGGGATAGTACCATAACTTCTTTAATTGTGCTGTTAATAATTTTGTTAAAGCTGGTGATATATTTTGAAACGCATTTCACAACTAGCTGTCAGATAGACAACATCCTTGTTTCAGTGCGGACTCAGAGACCAGCGGCTTGGCAGTGTAATTAAACATAAAGAGAGTCAGTCGGCCGGTTTATTTATCTCTGAAACTGTCCCTGCGCTCTGACTGCGAGGGTTTGGATCCTGCTCATGTTAGCATGCTGTCACACTTCTGTCTCCCCATATGGAAACAAAATATGCTCATATGTATTTTCAAAAATATTCCACATGCAGTATTCAGCTTTGGAATATGTAATATTTATGGCATATGTGTACATGTTACTAAATATATTAGTTTGATGAATATATTAAGGAAAAAAAGCATGTTTAAGTAATACTCGCACCAATATATTTCTTAGATATATCTGTTCAGCAAATATAAACTTGTGCATATTTATCAAAAATACTGAAAGAATACTGATTATTAGTATATGCTTTTAGAATATATTGGAACACAGTATATTAGGGATATTGCTTTCCAAATAACTGCCAGATTATTAACTTTCTGTACGGGTCTTCTCATTACTGTACAAAATGAAAATTAATGAAACCCGTTTAAAGGTGGACTGCCCACGTAAGTTATAGCAGTGCAGCGGTCACAGGAGAAACATTTATTTTCCGTGTCCATCCTGCAGATACAATACCTGTCATAAAGCTTCCCGTCGTTCCTCACAGAAATGCACATTCTGCATTTCCTTATTGCCTCCCTATCGCCGCTATCACCAGAACACCCACATCCTCCGGTTTATGCTGCCTTTGTACAAACGGGTAGAGAGTGAATATGAAAACAACAGTCATCAGGAGTACGAGGAGATCGACTAGCAGACACCAAACACACATTTTCCCTCTGCAGTATGGGAAATCCTACTTGATCAACATGCTGGGAGCCATCATTTGTGTTAAAATGTCAGTTATCTACTTGAAAGGTGTTAAGTGACTGGAATTCAAAGCAGACAGTCTGCAGCACATACAGAGACGTAGGAAAGGACGTATTGGAACTGTAGGGCTGCACAATAGTTGCTCCGGTAGAGACGATTGGAGAATTGCGTTTTTTTCTCTCTCCATTCACTGTCATTATATGTTGCAACAGGTCTGAAAATCACACTTCTAGCACATAAACGGACGCAAACGAAGCAGATTATATTATAGACGATATATATAAAAAAACA
This sequence comes from Centroberyx gerrardi, assembly GCF_048128805.1. Classification (NCBI taxonomy): domain Eukaryota; kingdom Metazoa; phylum Chordata; class Actinopteri; order Beryciformes; family Berycidae; genus Centroberyx; species Centroberyx gerrardi. The sequence goes on from NC_136013.1 coordinate 6,724,506, forward strand.
ACTAGTCATTCTGCTGATTTTTTTTAAGTGATTCGCTTTCTTTATGTTATTAAACCAACAAGTGTAACATCAAAATCCAGTCAGAAGAATTTCAGAGTTACACAAGATTTAATAACATAAAGAAAGTGATTCACTTAAAAAAACCAAAAAAATCATCAGAAGACTTTGGGGTTATATCATGTCCAGGAAGCTACACAACCTAAGGTGCTACCAAAGTTCAACATCACTTCAATGTCTTCCCCTCTTTGAGAAAAATTGCACACTCTTGTGATTTGGAAATGAAAATAGTCAAAAGTCAACTGTCTTTTTTTCTTATTTTTTGTTGTAATGCACTCTACTTCCAGGGACAGAAGATATACACAGAACACGTGCTTCAAGGCACATTTCCCTCCGTGAAAACAAGACATCAAAGATTTGGCAAATTCTCAAATACATGACTCCGGACTATTGAGCTCATACTGGATTTTCCACGGTCGGTGAAATTTGGCAAGCACGGCTGGCACTGAAACAGATGCTTTCGCTATTTGCCAGCGATGCTGAAAATAGCTCTGCACTCCGCAGTACACACTGTACCCTGGGCATCATTAGATCATACACTCAAGGTGAGTACCGCAGATGTCACTCAGACGTTAACATCAAAGTTACCCGGCGCAGAACTGATTTTAGCAGTTGAACTGTCGGTGATCGTCTCACAGGGAGACGCACCATCAGACTCACTGTGCTGTGTGAGATTACTGGAGGTAATGTGGGATCTACAGGCACTGGAAACCATCCTGCCCATTGTTAGAACAGCAGTTTGGGGATGATGTTATATTCATGGACACAATATAACTCAGACCTCATCACAGTCACAGAGTTGTATGAAAATTGTTAAGTGGACATCCATTAAAACAGTTTCATCACTGGCAATGGTCCAGACCCTGTCCTGTGGGAGAACTGGGTAAATAGGGCAAAATTAGGATCCGGTCTGATGGCCACAAATTGGAAATTATTTGGAGAACAGCTGGGGTTTCTTGATTATTTCCGCTCAGGCGTTCTGAGTGATGTTTGTAGGTAAAAAGCAAAATTGGTATAAAATAATGTCTAAAACAAACACTGCGCTGCAAAACTATCCATCGTAACAAGTAGATTTAGGAAAGTATTGCGTCTACAAAAAATATCCACCATAACAACTCATTTATTCTAGTATTGAGCCTTAAAATCCTTTCTTTAAACAAGTGGAAAAAAAACACTGCCAGTAGTGTGAGATCATTTAATTTGCTTCCAATGCATTTTCATCTGTTTTGTGAATTTTCTTGAAAAAGTGACAATATCTTGAGACAAGGTGGATCACTCCACATGTACCAAGATAACGTAACTTGATTCAAGAAAGTTGTTGAAATAAGTTTATTCACATTGTAAACAAGTGAAATTATCTCACACCACTGGCAGTTTTTTCCCACTAAGTAAACTCAATACTAAAATAAACGATGGATACTGTAGAGAAAATATGTACTGTGTGTCTGGACTGTCTGTCATACATAGACAAGATGCTATTGTTCCTTAGACACACTTATACAACATCCGTACTAGGGCTGCAACTAACGATTATTTTCATTGTCGATTAATCTGTCAATTGTTTTCTCGATTAATCGATTAGTTGTTTGGTCTATAAAATGTCAGAAAATGGTGAAAAATGTCGATCAGTGTTTCCCAAAGCCCAAGATGACGTCCTCAAATGTCTTGTTTTGTCCACAACCCAAAGATATTCAGTTTACTGTCATAGAGGAGTAAAGAAAACAGAAAATATTCACATTTAAGAAGCTGGAATCAGAGAATTTTGACTTATTTTTCTTTAAAAATTACTCAAACCGAGTAGTTGACAACTGATCGATTAATCGTTGCAGCTCTAATCCGTACAAACACCATCATGAGACGATACTGGGGGGGGGGGGAGCTTGCAGGTGGCTGTCCTTGAAGATATAAGACTGGTTAGTCTGACCCTTGTCAGAGAACTGCACCATTCCCTTTGCTATGATGTACTTCTCTCCATGCAGCATGTATCATTAAAGAGAACACTGAATCAGAGGACGGCGAGCTTGTCTCTATTATCAAATTATTCATCAGTTGGCGTCACGAACAGGATCCCAACAGGAGTCTAGAGGAACTCTGGTGAGTAGTTTCTCCGCTCTGACGGGATCCACAAACCTGTATTGAGAATTGAAGTATTTCTTGAAGTTTATAATTGTAATCGTTTAGATGATCTGTGTATTGTTCTAAAGGAACAATTACAAGTCCTATAGGGGCTGTGGGGCCTGCCTATGAGGTGGGGTAAGACCACTGGAAAGAAATCTATGCTCCTCCTAAGAATCCTTCATGATCTCATCTAAACTGATTTCCTTTTGAAAGGAAAAATTGAGGGAGTCACTCTCAGATAAGTTATAGCGCTATACACATATACGGAAACTCCATAAGGGGGGTTTCTAAGCTCCGGTGTTTCCGGGAGGTCTTTTAAGTAGTGATTATCTTTGAATAGGGTAAGGCACACTTAATCATATACTTGAAGCGAGGAGAGAATAAATCGGCTGTAGGCATTAACAAACTGGAGGTCAGAGCAGAATAACTGAAATCCTCCAAGTGCACTCACATGGAGAAGAGAACAAGGGAAGAGACAGCTCCAACTTTCAAAAGGACAAGAAAGAAAAGACGAGCAAAGTCAAGCTATTTTAGATCAGCCAAATGAAAGATGTTTTGCCTTTGGTCTTAGATATATTATTATCGGCCTAATTAGATATGGATAAAAATGAGATTCTGGCACAATGACTTACTGTATGGTAAAAAGTTCTCAATTTTCACACTTACTGCTCATTAGATTTTAAACAATTTGGAACAAAATCATAGATTATATGCATGTTTAAGAATTCTGGTCGTGAATCTTGTTATAATGATGAATTATGCTGCTACTGGCACATATATTGGACAACCTTAATTATTTATGTCCAATTACTGGCATCGGCCCCAAAAATCATGTGTCATTCAGGCTCCAGAAGTGACAAGCGCACCATGAGCGATAGTGACTGGCCTGCTGGCTGCTGCGGTGTGTCATAAATCTCAGGTACTGCAGCTCAGTCTCTGGGGCCAATCATCATCCTCTGTGACCCACAGAGGAGTCAGCTGATCGCATGTCTCGCGCCGGGGGTATTGGCATGTGTCACCACCACTTTACACAGTTAGTGAGTGATCTGCAGGCTGCAGCGAGGCACTGAAGGAGAGCAGAGAGAGAGAGAGAGAGAAAAGGGCATGTTCCTTCCGTTTTTGTCTTGCGCGAAGCGACCGTGGAGGTTTACCGGATTTCATTCTCTCTGACCGAGTGCTGTTACATTCGGCAGTACATCCCAGACAATGAGAAATACTGTTTTTCTTTGGTTTTAATAAAGAAACAAACAAAGAGACACAGAGATACTAAACTAACAGGGAAAAGCAAACACTACAGCACTGCACAAAAAGGGCAAAGGAAGTCTTTGAAGCATGGATTTCTCCAGAAAAGTAAAAAAGAGAAGAAAAGATAAATAATACATGCAGAGAGAGAGATATTAGAAGTAACAAACTGCAGGAGTCTGGTAATAGAATACTTAATGACTTCTGTGCTGGGACCAAAAAAGCCATTAAGAGTGTACTGCAATTTGAATTTAATTACAAAAAAATAGTATTTATGTTGCCAGCTCACACATTTATATAGCCAAGGTTTTATTTTTACAAGGAAAGGTCCAGGACAGCCACAGTAGCATATTGCAATCAACTGCTGTCAACTGTTGTATCATAGCACTTCTGACAATTATGTCGTTTTTTCCCCCCGAGAAATGTAGGAAAATCTGTATCTAGCAGCTGTTAACCCACAAGGTAGGTATGCTTGAAACTTTCTAAGTACAAACTGTGGTATCATCAAAAGATGATGGTGGAATCTATTCCTACATCGACGCTGCAGGAGAGCATCATGTATAAAACCTGCATAAATCAAACATAAGGGTTAATTGGGAGTGCCAGGATAAGTCATTGCACTTTTGTGCATAAAGTATTCTCTGCAGGACGGTTTACTCTGGCTCCCTTGGGAGGAACACAAGAGGCAAAAGATCCAAGAGAACAACTTGTATAGCATCACAAAACTTTCTGTGCAATATACATCAAAACAGTATGGAGACACGCCATTAATATGCCCATTTTTTTGAGCTACATAGTGATTAGGCTTAATAGAAGCACCCAGTCACGTCTCCCATGGAGCACAGAGAAGAGTTTATTGCCCATCCTGCAGGCCATTAAATGATAAATGTCTAAACTCCTTGAATAATGGATCCAGTATATCACATGCTAAAGGGTAGACGAAGCATAAAAACCTTGATAACAGCATTAGCGGATATATAAAAGTATGGTTTTTTTTTTACCATACAAGACCAAATACGGTAAAGAAAGAGGTTTTATGAAGAGATATGTGATGGTTTTATGAAGATATCCACTCCGAGATACGTCAATAAACAGCCAAGCCATGCAGCAGAGGCAATCTTCGACTTCACAACACGCAGTAGATTTACATCCATGGCTGAACCTGTGTTAGTTTGTCTGTGTCTCATGTCATCCCAGTAAAATGTCTTGCACTTTGAATCAATCTTTCTGCAGGAATGATTCTGGAGAGGAACTTTAAAAGCTACGAGCTAAATGTCAGCGGGTCAGACCTCTCCCTTGTGTACTCCCCCGCGAATGCTTTGTACGAGCCGACTCTGCTGACCCCATCCGAGATCTGTTTCATTAAGACGGACTTTGAGGAGTAAAATCTGAAAGTTCAAGTTGTTATCAGCCGAGGTTTCACCAACGTCTCAAAATTGAAATGACAAGCAGAGGAGAGATTCAATTACCACTATGTGACCGAGAGATAAAGACCCACAGGCAGCTCAGTAATGTGCTCAGACGCTTCAAACCTATTCAAATTAAACAAGAAAGTGAGTCTGAGTGCTACTGTAAATATTCCCCACAAATAGATGCAGCCTGCGGGAAGACGCTGACACAAGGGGGCAAACAACACTTCACAAACAAGACTTCTTCTAGGAATCGCTCTCACGTTATCTCAGGAGTTGTATTTGAGGAATCACAGACAATATATAAGATGAGGATTGAGGGTAACAGTCGGTACAGTAGCCTTCGATGTGTGCTGCCAAAGCCAAAAATCTAAAAATCTAAATATTTTAGCCAGATTTGCTTACTGTGTCTAACAGTTGGCATGTAATTGCTAGGTGTGAAGTCCCTCTTTTGCATTTTACAACCAAAACTATTATTTATTCTATTAACACTTGCTGCAGTCAAGTGGAACTCTGGTAATTTTTAACACAGCAAGTGAAGCATCTAATGAATACATTTTTTACAGTCTCTGACTCAGACACAACAAGCTCAATGTTAAGGAATAAAAATGCATATTAATAGACATTAATAATGGTGACGAGGCAGGAATTTTTCTTTATGAATTGCGAGTTGATGAGATGTTTACTTGCACGGAGTTGTAGGAACCTTTTAGTCTGTGCTTCGATTCATAGTACAGTGGTTGGTAACATTCAAGAAATAAATACAAAACTTTGTTGATTCACGCAAGAAAAGACTGAAAATGTACCTTTCGGTTTGTCTCCTGGAAATACATATAGTAAAAATAAAATTACATTTATATCATAAGCTACTACACAAAACTAATCTGTTTCATGTTGTGACCAGATCTCGATCAAATAATTGCAAAAACTTCTTCCATTTGTTTTAAACTCCTTGAAATACCAAACGGGTTGGTTTTTCCACATGGGATAATAATTCAAATGCCAGACATTTTAGACAGTCACAAGCTATTTTAAGTCAGTAATATTCACTGGACACAGCTGGAGGCTAATTTTCATCACAGCTTATGTGTGTCGTAGCTGTGCTACAGTAGCTTGTTCCTGCCACATTGGTAGGATTTTGGGAATGTACTGTGAGTCTGTCCTGGTTCAGCTGGATCGATCCAAGATGGTGACATGCCAGCCAAAAACTAATTGTGAACCATTACTGTAGATTTTTCTAAACTGAAACAATGAAATGTAAAATCCCAAATAGGATCAAATCTATAAATTATAGCCAAATTTAAAGACTTTACAACCAAGGTGACTAATTCAATGATTTGTGGCATTATATTTGCATTCATTTTGGGTCAGGCGACTACTGGAACATTCTCCAGCTCTGTGGACACTTGGCTCCAAAGACACGCCCCCTTCCTGCCCCCTGGGTAAACTCCACCCATCTGGTACTCCAAAATGCTAATTGTTAGCAAATACGACTTGACCCAGGTCTTGTTGTAGCCTACTGCACCAAACTGACCCGTTTCACATTGGTTTGTGAAATTAGGTTATGTATTTTTCAATATTTTTCAGGATGTTGTTTCATTCATAGAGGGAGGACAATGTGGCTGCCTCCAAACCAGGCCACCATCCACAGCCCTGTCACTGAACTTAAAATTTAAATGCCAAACAAAAGCTTTGCATAGTACATAACGGTGACAATCACCTCGTGACATTTAAGAAACTTTCTGGAAGGTGGAAACTGTCTACTTGGATGATACTCACGACGGGGTTCCCAGCAAAGACAGAAACCAAGACCTTAATGAGTCATATCTCTCCTTTCCCAAATATATTTAGTTTAATATTCATTAGGCAACTGGCTGGAGGCTCTACCACTCTCACATGTGAATCACCGACAAGGACCCACCAGACACGGGGACAGGAGCCTGGTGCGGTGGCACATTGGCCTCATTGTGCCATATGGAGTTTTTCAGCTCATCTGCACTAATCCCAGTGAAAGCCCAGGGAGCACCAGCGGGCATGCCAACCCCTTAAACCTGCTGGTGTGAAGGTGAACCCCGAGCGGCAGGATCTACAACAGCTGTCATGTCTGGGTAGGTGATGACGGGAGACCGCAGCCACTGGGCAGCAGGACAGGCCCAAGTTAGTCTCCAATGTAACCGCTTATGGGCGTCCTGCCAATCCGCCGGTTCAAACTCTGTACTCAACCACTGCTCACCCCATAGGGTGTCATTGAGCTAATGACTACCCAGAATGCCCTGCTGCTCAAACACTAGTAATAATACAATGCAGTGCAGACAAAGAACCTGTATTGTAGTTTAATCTGAATAAAATCAAAATCGCAATATTGTACATGTTGCAATTAATTGCTAAAGAGAGAAAGGAGCGTCCAAAATGGATTTCTAAACAAGGTTTTAGGTCTGAACAAGGTTTTAGAGCTGCAGGTGATCTTTGATCCATGAATCAAGTACAATATTAGTGAAAATCTTTCATCACACTCAAACTCAGTAAATCCTGCATACTTAACAAAATCACTTTTCTTTCAACAATTTTAAAGTTCAAAAAAATGTATGTCAAGAAAAACTTGTGATGATATGAATCACAATTTAAATGGCAATTGCAATATTCTGTCAAATAATCATAATTCAATCTTTCAGCCCTAGTTTGAATATTTATTTATTTCCTTTATTTTACCAGGTAGGTTATTGAGAACACATTCTCTTTCACAATAACGACCTGACCTCACAGTGTTTTTTGGCATTATATGTATGGTTGAAATTGGTTTTGAGGCTCAGATGTGAAGCATCAGTGACCCAAATAGCTGTATGATCCCAAATGATTTCTCACAGGGCTTATTCAATCTGCTCTGTGCCTTTGCATAGGTGAGGCAGAAGTTAGGATGGATTTAAAGTGCTTTGCTAGTATTTCCTTTTCTTTTTTGTTTGCAAAATTCAGAAAAAGTGATAAAAATAGTTTGGTCACTCAAGCACCAAAGCCACCCATGTGTCCAGTATTTACCTATGAAACGTCATTGTCAATGTCAAGTTGCATAATAAAAAGCCTCAGGGTATTAATGCTTAACCCATAGCATGACAAGTCTCATCATATGTTAACATGTTAGTCACATCATATGTTAATGTAATGCAACTTCTATATCAGGCTATGATGATATCATGAATTTGCTCTGTTGGTACAAAATGAACTGCAGTGATTTGCATTCCACATCGTCTCATGATGCTGCAGTCTCACGGCTGCATATCATGCATCAGAGCATTAAGGAAGCCGGATATGTGGACAGCAAACACTGCAACACAATGTCCTCTGGTTCTGTGTGACATTATGACGTTCAGATCACACATCAAGGTCAGTCATTTGCCTCAGAGTGCAGTCTCTCCACCACCTATCCTCTGTGACTAATGACTGCACAGACAGGGCGTTTCCTAATGGACACAATATCAGATTGAACTCAGGTGGTAACGCTCAGAGAAAAGCTTTTCTCGCCAAAATAGTGACAGAATTGCATTTGGCATGAGTGGACAATATAGCATGAGTGAATGCTTGACTGTATCAATATACAGCACTCTGCACTACTGCACTCCAGGAGTTCTACATTGCACGGGAATGTAATTTTGGTTAAAAAACAAACAAACTCATAATAATGGCATGCAGTACTCATTTCAAATCTCATCTCATATCCAGAAATAACCCTTTGAAGCAAAGAGAACATACATTACGCCTTGAGGACGCTCATTTGTACTGGAAATGTAGTGGAGGGGCAGGACCACCACAGCCAAGCTGTTCTAGCGTCAAACAGTGAAGTAGGGATCCAGTTTTATCTTAAATCACTTAACGTGTTGAGTTAAAAAACATATAAGTTCAAATTTAATTTCTACACCTTCATAGAGAAGCTTTAAAGCTGCACCAGACAAGATCTTTATGCATCTCATCAGCCTAAATCACAAAATGGGGCTACAACAGAAAAGGCCGTCCCATCCCCCCCAATTGATCCCCCATAGATTCGCCCTATTTGCCCAGATGAAACTCTGGTGTTGGGTATGGACACTTCTCCACCCACAGGAAGTGATAAATTGAAATTTAAGAGCGAAATATAAAACTGCCTCCTAAACAGCCAGGAGCGAGCGCTCAGTCCAGAGAAAGCGGAACTCATCAATGTCAGATCTTTTGCCTTTTGTGTGCAGTTTATTGGCGTTACATGATTTCTGGGCATGAAAGTTCAAACAGTTACCCCTGCACTTGAAGCCGCCGATGTTGCCTAGTGTAGTTTTTAAATGACATGATTAACATTCATAGCTTCTTCAAAGTGTGGGGGTTGTTCTATTGACGCGACACCCGAGCAAGCAAATGTATGTGGTGTCACTTGCTGTCCCATCTGGAGTGGTCAATAGTCTGGGAAGAACAGTGTCATACAAATGTAAATGTGGCTAAACATCTGAGAACATCGGGTAGCCACTGACAATTACTGCATGAATAATTAAAATAGCTGTTCATCCCATTAAAGGGGAGTGTATTTCAATGAATAACCAATTATCTATGAAGGCATCCAGCAAGTGTTGCACCCGTAAAGTCAATGAAGCATGACAGGTTTTTTTTTGTTTTTGCAATTTTAATGAAGGCTCATTTTAAACAATCGTCAAACAATCAGTCATTAGGCTCATAGTGGAGTCTCAGTAAGATTCAATTGTTGTAGCGCTATCTGTACAGGCTTTTATTATTTATTTTTTTAAAGAATTTGGATACATTTCTACATGCATTTTTATATTTAAAAACATATACAGTATGTATTTGTTTTGTGTATGACCCATCCTCTGTGCCTCTTTGTTTAATAGAGAGTGAATTATATATGCATAATGTATGTATAATGCATGATGCTATTTAATGTTACATTAGAGGCTTATAGGCCTTCCACGCCTGCAGTTCCACAGCAGAGACAGGCTGAAGGTTTGTGAGGACGCCCTGGCACTTTTCATTATTTCATTAAAGTAACAGAGTTGCATGTGTTGGAAAATGGATATAATCAATGCAACAGTAAAGATGATTGTGGAAATGGTATTTGCAAACGTTTTATGAGGTAAGAAATTGATTCCACTTGTAGACTAAACAACAAGAAGACACACGGTCAAGGTAAAAATGTAAACAAAGAGAGTCATCCTTTGGGAAACTCCGTAACATGAAATATCTTAAGGTATATGAATGTTTCCATTCCAAAATTTGTATTTTCAGTATAGATTCCTGTTTCAGTCCTGCCTTTCCCATGCTAAATAACTATTCTAAACATTTTGAGTCCATCTGATTTTCTAGAACACAACACAAGCAGGAAACTGATCTACAATCAAACAAAACAGAAGGGACGGATACAACTGTGCCAGAGGGGACTCCTAATCAAAAGGCCATTGATTGAATCCAGCCAATTAACTCTACCACTGCACGAACACTGCAGTAGTATTGTAAATTATCAACCTGTGCTGTTGGCAACACAGAGAACTGCTAGTGCGCTCTCCAAACACACTGTACTTCTGGGGTAAACCATCTTTTTCAGAATTAAAATAACTTTCTTTGACCAGTGAACTAAATTTGCAGGAATTGGTGACTTGAGTGCAGGGAACTATCGACCACTTGCATACTGGCACACATCTTCTGGGGCTCAATAATTCCTCTGGTAGCTACTTGCTCTGAGATAGTAAACAGAGCAAAAGGAAGAGCTATGCAGACAGATGCCATATGACTTCACAGAGCTGGCAGTGAGGGAATACGGGATTTAAACATGCTAGCATGTTTGGCCCACTCAAGCACCAAGCAGCATAGGTTAAGCAGTTCTACCATGTACATATCTAATTTACCATTTCACTAAGCCACTTGGCTCATACTCCAGAGGATGTTTATAATGTTCATACCCTGTCTAGTCTGTGTTTGCAGCCTGGCTACTGTATTTAACCCCCAACTCCAACATGCAACCACTGTGGAATTTGAGGAATCGCACAGTGAACGCACAGTGTCACACTAAAGTGAATAGCTGGAGATATCCCAAAAGCAGAATTGAGAAGACGCAGATGACTGCAGCAGAGAGACTTGACGAAGACTCTGTTCTGTATTCAACAGCTTGTCATTGTCCTCCAAACACGAGCACATTAGCTATACGTAGGTTATCCTCTTGGGTCTTGGCAAGCACATACATACTGTCAGGGCCGTCTTTCTCAAGTCCACTCTCAAGACCACTCTCAAGACCACTTTTGTGACGTCTGGTCTCAGTTTCAAGCCTTTTTAGACTTGAACATGTCTTGGTGTTGGCCACTGTTGGATGGTTGCTTGACTTTTTCCTGATTACCAAAAATCGTATGCATTGATTAGTTGGATGTTGTAGAGTTTAGTACAGAGCTTCTGCTGATAGATCTACATCTGTTCATCCTTAAGAAACTCCTTAATCATAGTTTTTACATTTGAGAAGACATGTACACTGTTTATTACCTATTTTGGTCTTGAATAGGACTCAATTTGCTCTGGTGTCGGTCTTGACTTGGTCTCAAACCCACTTTGGTCTTGACTGAAGCTCAACTAGACCTGGTCTAGGAATTGACTGGTACTCGACTAAGGCGGTCTTGACTACAGATCTCCTCTTTGAATAATTGTGTGGAAACAATAAAAACAACTAATTCTAAATCTAATCAAATCCAATTAAATTCAAAGTCGCTGCTGTGTGTTCACCAGTTATATTGGTGATATATAGGAGTACTAGTCCAGAAGAACCCATGTTAAGAAACCCCTAATTAGCAGTTTGAATCCATGCTACACTCTTGCTGTACATGTACAATATAGCTTCCTGTTATTCAAAGGAACCAGTGTGAGCTGAATGAACTTGAGTGCGATAGAGGAACCATTAAATCATAATTTGAACTGTACTTTGCCTCTCCCATGAGGTCAACTTCATTAAGTGTGTTATTGACCTTTTTTTGGTCTTCAACATTTTGATCTTTTACATATCTAACCCCCAATTAGCAGCAATTTAGAATAAAGATTCCACATGCCAACACTGACTTACAGCACCAACCCTTTTTGCTAAGCACTCCCCACAAAGACTATAGTAAACAACGAGACATAAGAATGTAAGCAAGAGAAAACATCTACATGAAACCCTCCGGAACTACACAATTAAACACCACAGAAGAGAAACTTAGCCCAACACAAACCTTGTTAGTTTTCAACAAATACCTAGTGGAAACTGACCAAAGCCTTCTGTCGCAAAGTGCAGCAGTGTCCTGTGACAAGATATAAAAAGAATGACGATCAATATTTCACGATGGGCATTACGCTTTATCCGGAGATGCATAGACTCGCAGTGCGCAACAGTTTTGTTTGCCCCGATTCCTTCAGTTGATAACGCAGCACCAACCTTAATGGTTTCACAGACATATTCATATTTTGCAAGCACTATCACTTTCCTCCCTTGCTCTCCAACATTCACCTTAGGTACAAGTCAGAGTCTTATAGTACAAACTACCATACCCAAGATCTCCACTCATCGCCATCAACTTTCCCCTAAGGCAAGGCCTGCTCTTCTCTTCAGCAGCAATTTCTTTTTTTAGAGGAACTGGCTTCTTCACTGCTATTCTGATCAGTAGTAACACTGCTGTACATTATTCAGAAAGCGGCTACATGTATTCAAATTTGATGTAAGAGACAGGCAGCTTGGGAACACTGGCATAAGATGAGAGACGAGAAACAAAACAGATCACAGTTAGATTTAAACCTTTAATGGAGGTCTAATTTAGAGAGGTACACACTCTGCTCATAAACTCCCGTCCGCATACTTTTAGGTAACAGGTGAACCAATTCTAAGCATCTATGTCCTTCTGTTAGCCATGTTAACTTCTAAGTATTTGGCTGTCTGATATGGTAAGAAGTAGGGTTGGGCAATTGGACGAATACATCAGGGATGGAAATCCCCTTGCTGATTTTTTTGTTGCTGATTGAAATTACCTTGGTCATTTAAGATATAGCCTAGTCAGTGACATGGGGAAGCAAAAATGGGTCTAAACACAGCTGACATTTCCCACAGTCTTTCTCAGGGTGCACTGGTTTTATCCCATTTCAGTATCTTGTGCTACTGCTTCTGGGAATGAACCACCTGATACCTGATCAGGGTTTTTCTTGACTGCAAGGACTTGTACTAACAAGCGTTAAGAGAGACTGGTAGCATTGCTGATGAGTTATCTGCACCCTGCAAGCATCTGGATGACCCATGTGTATCGAAACAATTATTGGCTTAAGGTTGTTGGACTGTTTTCAAACATTTTCTCTGGAGAAACACATTTTCACAATTATACAGCTGCTTTTTCACAACGACATTGTATATACCTGTAATTTCCTGTCAACTGTATGACTGAGGAAGGTCCTTATGACTTCATTCCTTGTGGTCATATGAACAAAACCATAATCCCTGATGCATTATACACCATAAAATGGAGGATGACAATATTTGCTTCTTTACATTTCAGTGACATTTTTATGCGGTTGTCCTTTTAACAGCAAATGTAACCTTTGAGCTTGGACAGAAACGCTGCTGTAGCTGCAGAGACCCAGACAGCACGGGAACAAGCTTTAATTGAAATAGGTCCTGCGGTCAATCGTGTATTCAATCTCAGATATATGGATTTACCTCCAGATATATGATGTCTGAGAGATAATCGAGCAGCTGGGTACAAGTCTAACCGCTGGAGGCATTGCATGCAAACATTTCACGACACATAATGTAATGTAAACACACAGCAGCTTTGGATTTAAGTCTGCAGTAATGCCAAGAGCATTAACATAACTAAACCATCATGGATCCATGACCCCAGTTGTCATGTATGGCCAGTTGTGTGTTTGTTGTCATTGCTGTATGACATTGACACAAAGATCATGGTGTGATTTTTTTTTTTTTGTAAATATTGCAACAGTGAAATTAATTTCAATACATGTGAACACAGATTTTTCTACACAATTTATTTTTTGGCACTTTAAATGTTTTTTAAAATGGGTGGGACTGGGGATGCTAAAGTTTACAATTTGGTTCCTTTTTTTTTTTTTTTTTAACCAAAAATCAACTTTATTTGTAGGCCAGGGACTCCACACAGCACTAGTTTTTACTTAAGGAAATTGCCAAAAAATACATTCCTCTCTAAGAAAAATTGCGGCTTCTTGCAATTTGGAAATTACAGTAATAATAATAAATATCAGGATACTTTTTCCTTTAACTGTGCAGCCCTGGTGTTTGTGTTCTCATTTAAGTAAAAGCAAAGTCTAGAGTCAAAAAGTGGAACCTACTGTTTACACTTTACTGAATTTGCAACACAGGAACATAATCTATTTTTGGTGAGGGGCAAAAGAAGAGAAACGTAACACACTGGCACTGTGTCTGAACCCTTGTCATGTGCGGCACATAGCAGCACTGTGCCAGTCCTCTGAGCATAAATCTCAGCATCCTGTTTACAGTAACTTACTGTGACTGTGGATCAGTGGACTAATGTGCAGACCATGTACTCTTGAAGTCATGCGATCGAATCTGGCTCAAAACGTCTGTTGCATGTCATCTCTCTCCGAGTTCAAGATTTCATTTGTCCCAAACGGGAAACTTGGCTGCAGCAAGGCATAAAGCCAAAAACCCATAAAATACACAAAAACATTTCGACAGATCAAATGAACAATGTAAAGTGCAGAAAATGGCCAAGGAAGCAGGGGCATTGGGTGAAGAGTCTCCAGTATCTGTTACAGCTAAACAGATTTAAGGTACTTGGAATAAATGAAAACTGAATCAAACAGTCTGCTTTATTCATCTTATGGCAACTAGGGCTGTCTATGATTTTCTAGGTTTTGTGTAAAACCAGGCTTACATAGATATCAGTGAGAGTAGGCTACTGGGTGTCAATGTATGCATTTCCTACTTTCAAAACACTGTTGAGCTGGTTTTTGTTTTTCACACTCAGGTTTCCAGCCATCAACCGTCATCATCCAGACATTGTTCTATTCATTTTAAAAACATCAAGCTTTCCTCGAAAATACAATCTCTGTGGGCCCTTCTAACAAACAGCATCAGGATTAAGTTCAAAATGTATTTTACATGCAATGATAGTTCTGAAATGCTTACAATATTCCACAAATTCAATAATCTGAACATTGATAATAGTTGCAGAGGTCTCTCTTTCGCTATCCCCCATCTTTCCTGTCCTCTCACTGCATACCATCTAAAAAAGCAGAAATGCCATAAAAATAATCTTCAAAAACCTTTCTAGTGACTATAGTGAGTGACAGTAATCTAGCAGCCATGACATTTCCCATATACCTTTCATATGAGGCGTAAAAGAAGACTCACTGAGCGCCAACAGTTCAACATAAGCTTATCCTAATCCACTGAGACTTAAAAAAAGGAGGCTAAAGGGTAGAAGTGGGGGGAAAACAAACAAATGCACTATAGCTGCTCCATTTCACTTGGATTTCTTGGAGTGAATACATTATGTATGCCGACATGTTGAGATTAGACACATTAAATATTCTCAGAAAACCAAATGCAACATAATGAGGATAAATTTAAAAAAGGGTTCTTTTCTGAAGTTTATGTGGCAATGAATACAAGAATTGCCATATTCTATGCAAATGGATCAACAGGGAAGCAGCTCAGCTTACGGTTTGTTGTGGTTGAATACATGCAATAGTGTCAGTTGATTTGTCATATGAAATTCATAAGGGAGGAGGGTCCAAGCTGCTGTGG
Source organism: Centroberyx gerrardi (assembly GCF_048128805.1). Taxonomy (NCBI): domain Eukaryota; kingdom Metazoa; phylum Chordata; class Actinopteri; order Beryciformes; family Berycidae; genus Centroberyx; species Centroberyx gerrardi. The sequence goes on from NC_136013.1 coordinate 6,740,109, forward strand.
ACTGTGGAGAGGAAGATGGGAAAGTGGGTCATAATGTGCAAGCTAGCTGCAGTATTCCCTGCTCTACAGGAGTGTGACCCTTGGCTTTCTTCCCATGTAATTGCCCATGGCCTGCCCGAAAGGTTGAGCGCAATGCTGTTATTACAGTATGAAAGCTTAGCTTGCATGGGCACACGTCACTGACAGACCTTTCACTGAGCCAACCAATACTACACAGCTGGACGGAGACAAAGCCACGAGCGACTATTACTACCAGCGGACGGCTGAAGCAATAACAGACTCTGTGGGGAAGCTGCAGCAGACTGTTGCATGAACAGGGAGACCAGAACTGATTTGTGGCTCTTCTTCTCGCTGGATATAAGGATGCATCCCCATTGTTGTTCTTCAGTAAGGATTTTCACAGTAGGATTAACATTAGAAAGGACAAATCGCAATCAGTTTTGAATTTTAGAATTTGAGATTTATTTAAATACGGCAGCTTTCGAAATGTCCCTCTATGATCTTTCCTTGACCCACTTTCTGCACAAACCAGTGTTGTTAAATTTTCAAAATCGTGTAAGGAAATAGTAGTTGTAATTATGTTTACCTCGCTTCAAGTGACAGCGTGTTGGGGTTGTCTTAGACCCCAAAAACCCATCAGCCCTTCTAGTGTTAAAGCATTCTCGCATGTCCCCTTGTGACTCAATCCTCAATGGGAGAGAGCTAGCAAAGGGCACTGGATCCTAATAATAACAATAAGATATTTACATGAAAATAACAACAAAAAATGATGACGACCAAATCAAAACCAAACAGTAAAACTTTCCAACATGATTACAGGGTTACATAACAAAACAGACAAATACAATGTGAATATAAAGGTTAGAACAATTACATAAAAGCCTGTCTGTAGAAATTTGAGTTAAGCAGTGATTTATAAGCTGACACTGATTTTGCCAGGCCAAGCTCTAAGGCCCGACCTTTAGCCTTTTGGTCATCTTTGGTATTAATATGTATTTGTTTATTACTGGACAGTATCTAACATCCATTGTAGAAAAGCACATGTGGAAAAGGGGCAAAAAAAAAGATTAACCCTGACTCGGATAGACAAATGTCATATTATGACACACTGCACAAGCTAGAACAGTGGCGTAAGTCTAATCCCTTGGCCCTGCAGGCCACTAATGGGCAAACACATCAGACAGATGGACTGGAGCCTGCTACAGTCAAAAGACTGAAGCGTCTCTTCATTATTACATCTTATCCAAAAACAAACCACAATCAGTCATAAATATTTGTACAGCATGCAGTTTATGTGTAAAGAAACTGCATTTTACATTAAATACAAAAGGTACGAACAGAAATAAACATACAGGAGATGGTAAGAGAAATTAAGACAAGAGCACTATCCATAGAGCAGACAGACCACTAGCCACACAAAGGATTTAAATTTCACCTACTACCAATAAACGTTTTCAAGTTCTTTGTTTTTCTATTAAGAATTTAGTGTACAGTGTCTCACAGGTAATCTGACAGGCTTCTGCAGAAGCCAAAAAAGCTAAAAGCTACTTCTACTGCTTTTGACTTTGACCTGGGAATACCTTCCGGGCCGATGCCAGACGACCTGAGAGACCTAGGGGGGTTTATATCTGACAAGCAGATCTGAGGCAGATGCATTCTGGTGCTACGGGATGTTACTGTAAGTGCTTCGTTGATCTGCAAAAGAACCTTGAAGTCCGTCCCAAAGCCGACTGGAAAACCTGTGCTCAGATTTAAAGACAGGTGTGTACGCCCTACTGTGTCAGGTTTCCTTGGTCAAGAAGACTTGTACTTTTGCATTTTGGATGAGCTGCATGCAACTTTCAGTCTTCTTTGTGAGACTGGAAAGCACTTTGAGATTCACTATGAATGAAAAGTGCAATACAAATAAAATGCATTATTATTATTATTATTATTAAGTATGAAGAGAAGATGAGAAAGAAGAAAAAAAATAAAGATGAAGACAAAGAAGAGGAAAGGAGGAAGAAGAAATGCACTAGCTTCTCAGGCAGTCAAACAGAAAGCCCATGGCTCATTTCCACATTTTTGGAGGACTATGAATCAGTCTGCTTTCTATTGTTTGTTCGCTTGTTTATTCGTCCATTCGCCACATGCAATATCTCAGACACTGCTGACCAGTTTTTTTTTATTAAACTTGGGGGAATTATGGAATGATTGTTTGTCCATGTGCCACATGGTATTTTCCAGAAATCGCTGATTGGATTGTGACAACTTCACCACTGTACTCCAGCATGTTCAAAATCACACTGATTGGTCCAAGGGGGGCGCTTCAATTACAGGTCCAACCAAGGTTACATACTTGATACTGATTGTGTGTGTGTGTGTGTGTGTGTGTGTGTGTGTGTGTGTGTGTGTGTGTGTGTGTGTGTGTTAGGTGATAGAATGCTAATCTGGTGTCTGTTTATTCAACTTTCAAAGTTCAAATCAGCATCTGTAATCACTCCATATTTTCTGCTGTTTGCTATCTGCCAAGCTGTAGTAACTAATCTTGCACTTCCATGTAACACATGATAGAGCAAGAGTGAAGTTTGAATAGCTGCGACAGAGGTCTTAAACTGAGAACCAATTGGGCCAGAAAGTGGAGTCTAATTTCCAAGTGTGTTTACTAAGGTTTTGTGATAAGCTTTGTTCAGAGCAGCCAACATACACAGAGCTTATACTGGTCAGGTCACATAATACCTTGGCAAGTGCCATCTTTGTGTTGTGGCTGGCATTAAAGCGAGACTGGAAGTTACCGTATGGTCAGTTTAAATTTAGATAGCCGCACAGTCAATGTTAAGTACAAACAAATGTATGAATTTCCCTTATTGAGTCAATCATTTCTTTGTTTCGCTCAGTATGCAAACAATGTTGAATGGAAAACCCTTAACAATTGACCAAGATCAATACTATGTCATATGACACTGACGCCTCCTGCGGAGAATCTGGGGCAGCAGTGGGCTGTAGTAGAGCTGGCATTATCTCTGATGAAGATGGGGGCAAAAACCATGATCAGTGTAATGGCTACATACTGTATGCAACTGCAGAACCAGAGATGATGAATTTCATTAGTAAAACCACCAGGATCAGACGGCAACATCAACTAAAGTGACAGAATCCTGTCTAGAAATTCATTCATTATCTGCCTATGACAAGTGTGTGTCCAGAGGGGACTAATATCACATCCTCTCTGTAATGACTCTGCTTAATGCAATGCATCAGAGTCGGTCACATGATTATTTTGAGCCATATGACATTAGCGCAAATGTATTGAGAAAGACGGAGCACTATAAAGATCTCCAAGCATGTATACAATCTACAAGCTGAAACGCAAATATGACCTATATTTCAAAAAGAATACAAGACTAGTAAAATATACTATTTACAATATTTCTGGTGATGAATGAAAAAAGCACAATCCCTATTACTGGACACATGAAAATCCCTGTATGCAGATAGTTAGCTTGAAGGTGTCTAGCTAAACAGAAGGTGTCACAAACAGCAATTGGAGTTGTATGAATTGATACAAACTATATAGAAATTGGTAAATCAAACAATTAAGTGAAACAAAACCAATTAAATGTATTTCATCTAAAGAAAAAAAGAGATTCTGGAGAACATGCAGAATACAGTTACTTTATACTTATGAGACGGCTTTCTTTCCTTACAAGCCAGTTCATTCATACAATTCACCCATACAATTTCCTGATGGGGTTAAAGAAAAAAGCTTTGCATTGTGCTATCCAATCATGCAAAATCAGAACTCTGTATCGCATAAATAAATAACAACAAAACAAACATATGACTGCCTCTGAGTAATGGTGCCACTTTGATGGAGAAGCCTTTTGCCTCCAGCAACGGGGTTCCTCTGCTCCACTGACTGAAAATACTTGCTCACCCTGCTGAAATGGCCCATCTTGCACATACAGTAAAAATAGCCCAGCAGAGAGGCTCGGTTAGTGAGTAGTAATGGAACGTGACCGAGGACCAAGGTCACTGTAGTGGTTCAAAGACATCCAAGAGCCTGGTTGTGACTTAAACGCTCACAAAGAGAGAGAAGGGTGGGAGCCAGGAGGACACTGGAAAAAGATCCTTATGTAAAGAAATTATGCAAGAGCCAAGGCAAAGTTGTAATTTAGGAGATAGTTTTCTAGATGTCAAGTGCAAGTCATTTTCACTGATTATCTCAAATGTTGTGCGCCAGATCAAAAGAAACACCTAGTTTTTTATCATTATCCAGAATGTCAACGCCATTTAGCATTTCTTACTTGTTTTCATATTCTTTGCTGTTTTCATATTCTTTGCTGTTTTCATATTCTTTGCAATGATTGTGCAATGAGATCTAGGATGAAGTCAAAGAATAGTTTAGAGCCAATATTTTGTGATTTTTATTGTCTTTATATTTGACCATTTTCATGCCAAAAATGCAAAGAATTCAGAGTTTCCCATAGAATTTTTTTCTTGGCAGGGTGGAAGAGTCTCTGAAACAGCATTTAAACCATCATATGACACTAACACTCTTAAATGAATAAGTAAAATGTGCAAATGTGTACATTTTATTGCAGTTTTCACAGACTGTTTTTATCTAGTTTGTGGTCAGGGAGGAACCTCCATCATATCAGAGGTGGACCAATATTTAATAAAAGCCCAATATCAGCAGGATATCTCGGCAAACTGATATATCCCTATATTCTACATCTTACAAAACTAAATAAACTACTGGCCACACCTTCATGTTGGCATGTTTTCTGTTATTCTCAAATGCAAAGAAGCAGCCGATAAGAATGGCAGCCCAAAGAATTCAATGGGCTTAACTGGTCCTGAGGTAGCCTTGTATTAAACTTCCTCTCTCAATTCAATTGCCTTTTGCGTGTGTCTGCCACAAAGCAAAAGAGGCTTTTTTTCCACCCCACATTGATTTAAATTCAGAGAGCACCGCATACTTCCAAAGACCTGCTTAGCATTGTTATACAGGGAAAAGAGAAGCCACAGAGGGGGAAAAGGCTGCAGACAGAGGAGGGTTTCAATAGGTGGGGGTGCAAAGAGAACTAAAAACAAGTAATTACACAAAGGTATTTTCAGTTGAAAAAAATAAAAACTCCCTTCCTGAGCTTACATAAAGTCCAGAATGACAATGGAAATGGTCTGCTGCTGGATATAGATGTACTGAATCTATAATAACTGCAACATGGTGATCATTTAAAATTAGCTTAATCATAGAAAAGGGTTAGGGTTAGGAAGGAACAACAAGCCACTCGCTACACTTGTCCTTTACCCTCCAGTTCGCTGACCCTAGACAATCCTTATCTTAAACGCACAAATGTAGGTCAGTGATTATGCGCTTGACGCAGGGTTTACATTATACATAGCACAGTATTCACTCTGGCAATAAATATTCTGTGTGAATACCATATGCATCTGTGATATCGCTGAGCGGTAACACAATGTGGAGCTGGAGCGCAGCGCTGCCCGCCACAATGACAGTTGTACACTTCTGCTTTTCATCCAGGCGGCATCTTGTCGGGAGGAGAGGAACAGATCCCTCCTGCATGAACGCAATGTCTGAGTGACGGGAATTTACAGAATCCCAGACTGCGAGCCGCAAGCACGTTCACGGCATCTTAAGCTTTTGAGTGCTGTGTGCAACACTGTTCTACCCCCCCGGCACCATGAGTGCAATAATCCAGCAATACTGCAGTAATGGCCCGCTGGTTTGACCTTATCTATATCGACATAACATTAATAAAGTCCATAAGTATAGGCTTACAGCACTGTACATGATAAGCCAGGAGACATTTGGTAATGCATAGAGGCCACAGGATTACACTGTATGAAGCAAATGTCTGTGAGTTTGTTATGGACTCGGCCTAATATACAGTAGTATATAGTATTGTTTTGGATAGAATTGTGCAGTAATATGGTAAATATTCCTTCTAGAGCATAAAGCAATAGAGAATAAAGCCTGAACACTGTGGAGGTCAACTCACAATCTGAATACCAGCTATACATCTATCCTAAATGTGATGAAGGAAGTAATGAGTTAGGCTGTTGTTTTCAAGGCAGTATACAAGATCAAGCACTGCGGTAAAGAGGAGAAAAACTGATCGATGTGTAGTAAAGTCTCACATCGACCATCTAACTCCATAATCACTCAGGTCCTTTTGTCCTGTGTAAAGTTGCAGTGGTCCTCACAGAAGCACGGGTGCTGGTTTTAAAACCAACTTTGTTCAACAAAAACAGTTCCATTCAATCTCCCATTTTGCGGCGACAAAGGCAGAGACAGCTGTCAGCTGCTGCGGAGCTTGTGTATTTGCCAGGCTCTATTCAGCCGGGCCTTTCTTCTGTCAAAAGGGGCCTGCTGGTTTTGCTTGTCCTCGGAGCCTCTGGCAGAGCAACACAGGGAAATCTTCTGAGCAGCTAAGATTTGCTCCCCACTCTCTGTGAATGTTTTCAGGCCAGGAATCGCAATGAGGCTTTTTGGGGAGATGCGTCCCATTGTCTGGAGAGCTATGGAGGGAATCCTTCCCAACAGGGTTCCGGTACAACAAACAACTACCCACACGCCTTGCTGTGAAATGACAAAGGCAATCATTTCTATGCAAGTCTAGAAAGCTTGTTAATTAAGGTGATGGGCTCTTGCTAAAATTAACATGACCATATTTTTTGATAAAATAATTTTAAAGCTACACTAAGCAAGATTTTTATGTTAAAATACATCCATCACATCAGCCTAAATCAAGATGTGGGGCTGCAACAGAGAGGACCGTCCCATCCCCACTAACTGAGCCCATGTAGGTTCATCCTACTTAGCCAAATGAAATTCTGGTGTCGGGTCAAGAAGTGACAAATCAAAACCTCAGAGCAAAATACACATGCAGCCAGCGAGCCAGCGCTTTTCGTTGATCTTTTGCGTCTCTCATCCCTTTGGCATCCTTTGGTATAAAGCATCACAGACCGGCCTCGCTGCCATTTGGATCCGCAAATGTGCAAAGTGACCTACTGTAGCTATAAAAGATGCGTAGAGCAGTTTCATGAAGCCTGTAATTTTCACCGACGTAAGGGTGTTTGTGCTCTGTATCATGATTTAAAAGGGAAAATTCAACCTTTAACAAAATTCTGGTTATTCATATGATCTTGAATAGGTCAAACATAAACGAGTTTAACCACAACCACAAAATGCTAGAGAAGACTGTGAACTGTAATGACAGAACCTTTAAAACTGAAATATCATTTGGGTGTATAACTTTAAATATTCTAAAACATTCTGTCCTGCTGATATCACAGGTAAAAGATTTCTACTGATTGAACTGTGCAAGGAATACAATTCATAGGAATATCATGGGAATTCTGTTTTGGGTTGTTTTTTCCACTTTAGGTCTTCGCTTTTCCATGTTGCCCTCATGTAAAATCCATCCTGTGAAAAACCTCAGTACACTCTCAACGAAACACTCGTCCTGGCGCCAGCAGTTAGGTCACTTACAGCTCAACCAGCTTTAATCGCATTAATTGTTTTCTCTCCCCCAAAGTCACTAATCGGTCCTGCTGGCCCATGTGAACTAGTCATGCATGCAGGATAGTCAGGCAGAAAAGTACATTGCTCAGTGAGAATTGATTGCACTACCGAGTCCACACTGAGAAGCAGAGCCATTGTGTAATTAATTACAGATCCATTTCACAGATCCAAACCGCAGGCATTCCTGAACTGCAGACAGAATAGGGCTTGAGTCCATGCCATAATCTCATTTGAACTCACCTAGACCCAACATGATTTAGGCCAATGTCTAGTTTCTGTTATGCAATTTTGAAAAGGGATAAAAAACTGTCTATGAACTGTAGCCTGAGGAGAGGCAGCTCTATCCTAATTGACTTTTTGGTATATAGAATGACTTCATATTCATGCAATCCTAATACTCAATTTATTAGGTAAAGCAATATGCAATATAGAGTCAACTAGAATATCTCAGGATGTTGCAAACTGTCTCTGATTGCCATTATTGGCAAGCAGAGAGCAAGCGGGTTATTATTCTACTAGCTTAGATGTTACCAAGCAAGTTATTCTCAATACAATTAAACCTCAAAAGATAAAAACACCAGAGTGGCCAAACATTTATTGGCAGAGCCAGCAGTGCTTCATTTTGCACAGGAGAACATTTCTAATTCGACAGACTCCAGCCTCAAGCTCCTGTACATCCCGAGTGAGAAATTGGAAAGCAGAACTGGCCCACATAGCTGCATTCTGCTACCTCTTATATTTAAAAACAAGTAATTACACAAAGGTATTTTTGGTTGAGAAAATAAAAACTCCCTTTGTGAGCTTACATAAAGTCCAGAATGAGCATGGAAATGGTCTGCTGCTGGATATAGATGTACTGAATCCATAACTGTTTCTCTGGACAAAGCTCTTCTATGCTCTTCTGAGGTATTTCTGAACATGGTGATCATTCAAAATTATAGCTAGACAGCTTAATCATAGAAAAATGCCGAAGGAACAACAAGCTACTCAAGCTCCTGTACATCCCTAGTGAGAAAATGGGAAGCAGACCTGGCCTACATAGCTGCATTCTGCTACCTCTTAATGGAGTCAAATCTGATGAACCTGAAAGGCCAAACTCTTCCAAAATGCTATTAGCACACAGAGCAAATCAGCCTGACCTGGTTGTTGTCGTGCTCCTTTTAAAATCGACTCTTCACTGATGAGTGCCTCCAAATCAAGCAGGTACTCTGTATGCACACACTGGAGATGAACGGATCATGCAAGTCTAGAGAATACAAGCGCCGAAGAAGATCAAACGGACCAAATTTAATGAGCCAAAAAGGTCGGCCTATTTTCTGAAGAAAGGGAGAGGAATTTCATTGTACTTCAAATGTTAAGAAGACAGTGTAAGGCTGGAGAACCAAAGTTAAAGCTAAACGATTTGATAGTGACACACATTTGTACTGTAGAGAGCTTGTATTTCTGCCATTGCGTCAACCAACTACTCCAGGCCCACAACTAGCTACTATCCCATTCACTATTCCAAAATCTCTTCCAGTAACATCTTTAAGACGTTTTGCCTGGTGACCGAACTTAAAACCCCAGCATGCAGCACGGTTGTGCCGACTGAACTTTCAGAGCTGGTGGAGATTTTAAGTCTGAAGAATTGGAAGACGCTTTTCCAGACAGCTGAATCCGACTGCGCCCGTATCGGCCAAAACCTCCAAAAAGGTCAGAAGTGAATCATAAAGTGCCTCTGCACTTAGTAGTTTGTAGCCTCTGAATCTTTCATGAACAGTATGTGCATGTAGCAGTAAATCTGGCCACAGCCATACAGTAGGTACAGTGCAGCCATCTTAAAGCGCATGCTGCCATGGGATAAAGGCACAAATAAACTTTTTCAGTAATATCTGAAGTAAATATGAGTAAATATGAAAAAGCTGCACATAGATGGCACTGTTTTCTCTATGGGTAAATGAGGCTGTGGGATATGCAGGCTGTTTAGAGGCACTGTAGTAAAGCTGGCTCTATGATCTGTTGTGACACACAGGTCAGCTCAAATCAAACTTAAACTCAGACTGTGGGGCCTTTTGGACAGCTGTGTCTGGCTCACCAATTCCTCAGACTGCATCCATTCATTGTTAATGAGGAGCGTTTTAAACTTGTATCCACTGAGGAAAGACAAAACCTTGAAGAGGATGAATGTGCATTAAAAGAACAGGCTCTCTTCCGGGCTGAGAGCCATTCCTGTGTTGTGTGCCTTGTGCCTTAGGTCTGAAAGTGGAACCATTTCCTGGGGTGGCATCCAGCAGTGGAACAGCAGGGATTCAATCCGATGGTATGCTACAGCGCAGCTCAAACTCATTCATATCACCAGTGTGTGTATGGATTAGAGCTGAACAATTGATCGAAAAAAAATCAAAATCGCAACATGAACTTCTGCAATTTCCAAATCGCAGAGGCTGCAAGAGAGAGTTGAGAGTTGTGTCCAAACTGGATTTCTGAATCAATCAAATGAATCAAAACCTTTCATCTTACTCAAACTCAGTAAATCCTGCACACTGACATGTTGGTTTTTTTTTTTTTAACAAAATCAATATCAATATCCTTCAGCCATAGTATGTATTGTCTAATGGTAAACATAACTAAACATGGTGATTCAATATACTGCGATATAATTACTAGTACTGCTAGTGGAAATACTAATACTACTGATAATCAAATCCAGAATCCGGCAATCATGGCTTCCTCTGATAGTGACAGATTGTTGAACCCGAGCCAGACGGGCCACTCAACATTTCATCCGACTGGCCAAACGTGGAATGCGTTATGGCCTAAAATGCGTTTTGTGGATGCCAGAGCTGAATCACTGCCCGCTCTCTCAGTAATTTTACATTAAGTAACAGTCTCTGCAGACAGGAACAGACCGGACAGCAGCCAATAAACCGAGAAGATCCCCCGACGACAGGCAAAATGCCACGCTGTCAATCATGTGTCATCCCTGCAGTAAACATCTGTCACTGTGGGATGTGGCAGACTGATCCACGGGACGATCCATTGTCCTGTTGACATCGGCCTTCAGAGGTCAGGGGATTTTTTTTTAATTCTTGCTTACTAGTGTGGTTTTATCGGATGTACATACAGTACATATTGGTGGTGTGCCATTGTGGATTTTCAGGCTAACCAATGCTCAGAATGAGAAGCCCCCAAGTACTCGTCAGATTTGCATATGGCTTGTTTCTTCTCCTGACTGTGGCTGTTGTCATCAGTCAACCTACCTGGTAGAATTGCTGCTTTAAAACTGTTTTAATGCGATTGTACAAGACTGTATTTCAACTTAAGCCTGGTTTGGTTTCAATATGACTATGAGTTCATACATTTTTAGCATGGGTGTCAACAGAGGAAACAGAAAGCTCAACACTGACATTGTTCTACCCACTTTGCTCCAGACAACCAGGTTAGAAACCCCCCCAAAATCATAGATATGTTACCAGTGGGGTAGCTATAACAAGCTTAGCAATTTAATGAACCTGTGTCCCAGGCTGGAAATGTTTAGAAAGTCCTGTACTGGAATAAATTCATATAAAAAGGTGAAATATAACATTGCTGTAATGAATTCTGACCCAGACAACAGCAGCTTTACCAGCTTAGACTGTGAGATTTAACACAGAACTAATAAACAAACCTACCAATGATTAAAACTACTATAAATTCAAATCATTTCAGTTTTCAGCCACTGTGGAACCAAAGCAAGTTTAAAATCCTCCTTGGAGCAATAGAGAAGAAATCTTCTGGCAGTCAGCACCATCAAAGAAATTCGACACACTATTCATCACATAGATAACAAAGTAAGCGTACTAAATTGTATGAGACGGCTTATGACGAGCCAGCATTTAGTGTCAACTGACTGTAAAAAAAAAATAAAATAAAATTTAAATAATGGCCTACCTTGTGGGTATAAGGTGCGTCTCCGAGGTTGATCCCATCTTTTGCAAGTTTATCCCTAATCAATATCTTCAGCTTCAGTTTGGGATACGTCACAAAGTCGTTGCAGTCGGTGAACCTAAGGTTGTGGTTTCCAGGACAGGAGGCCTGGTGTGTTCCTCCTGAGTACGACCTCGGCTTCCTGGAGCCATTTTCTCTCTCTGAGCGTTGAGTGTGGAGGCAAGAAGAAGAAGAAGAAGAAGAAGAAGAAGAAGAAGCATCCAGGGGCTCCAAGGTGAAATAATACCCAGGTGCTTTACTTCTGTCCTCCTCTTTCAGCTTGTGCACCGCTGAGAGCAGCCTGTGTCTGTGGTACTGCACCCGGACCCCTATGGCGTCGAGGTCCGGCTCCCCGATTTGTTTGCAAACCTCCAGATCGTCGTACCCGTTGTCCACAAACGCCTCCACATACTGAGCCAGGTTGAGCTTTGACAGCCAGTCGAACACCAGGTTTGGCCCTTGGCTCATCTTGAGACGGGGTGTGAGGAGGCTTACCTTAAATACACATCATCATCATCATCATCATCATCATCATCTCCATTCACATTACTGAAGGCTGTCCCGAGGCAATCCAGCGCCCTGCTCCATCTCCCGTCCCACTCTACTTGTGGTAATTCAAGTCTCCAAAATAGAAACATCTATTGGTTGTAGGCAGAGCATTCGAAAACACAGTTGATACTCATTTGGGGACAGCAGGGATGGGCCAATTTTAGATGTTCCTTTAGTTGTAGAAGTCCTTTAACTGGACAGCTTGGGTTCAAGCCCCATGGTGCCCTTGAGCAAGACACTGACTCCCCTACAGGCTCCGGAGACTCTGCAGTGCAGCTGAACCTGACCTTTGACCTCTCTGGACCCTGCAAGCGAAGAGAATTTCCCTATGGAGATCAATAAGCTATCACATTATCAGCACATTATTGTTTGTAATGCTTCCCAGGGTTTTAGCATCAATTAAATGAAAAACAGTGGATCATTTCACTACAAACTTCTCAGTCAAAACAGTCCAACAGACGAATTATCTCCTTCAAATTGTGTTCAGCTATCAAGTTATGTGCAAGTCAGGTGGCTCTGGTGGGCTTCAGTGACGCGAATAAACCGGATTTTTAGAAATAAAAAGTACTTTTCTTCGTCTCACACGTCAACGGAGTCGTTTCTCGTGCAAAATGAGAAAACATGTAAAGAGTTATTCTGTGTCAAAGCTGAGAAAAATAAATACCCGGTCGGTCTCCCGCAGTTGGCGTCCTCAGGCTGAATCCATCCCTTTTGTTTCATTCATCGCAGCGGCTGCAGAGCAAGACGTCCAGGTCGATCAAACGTTCATCCGTAGCAAAAATGAAAGATTGCCGGACTAGGCGTGAGACTGAGTATAATGAGAAAAGGTCCCGAAAAAATAAACAAAATACTTTCTCTACCTGTTCGGAGTGCACTTGTTGTGTCTTACTTTGCCTGCCTAGCACCGTGTTTAACTTTATTGGCTCTCTGCTCCATCCGCCAGGCAGTCGGTGTGATGCTCGAGCCGCGAGCTGCAGCCACAAAGCTCGGGCTAGTTTCCCCAGTGGTCGATGGGATTTCTGTGAACACCGGCGCCCCCTGCAGGTGCTGATGGGGCAAGGACGCCTCATGAAAAACATTTTTTTTTTTAAATAAAATAAAATATTAAAAAATTAAAAAATCAAAAATAAAATACATTAAAATAAATAGTATTCAATTAAATTAAATTAAATTATTATTGTTTGTATAGGACCCTTTTTAAAAAGAGTTTAGAAAGTGCTTTTAACAATAAAAAAAAACTCAAAAAAAGAAGTAAAAACAAGAAAGCACCACAAAAACTTTTACCAATACACAGGAGTTGATAATCCAGGGCGAGTATTCATACAGAAGCCCAGTTCAGATGTCAAAAGAATGATGTACTAACCTATCCAGTATAGGGGGTAAAAAAATATATATATAGAACAGTAAAAGCAACAGGATAATAGAAATCACAGGAGAGCAAGTCTATAAAAATGAGTTTTAAGAAGTGATTTAAAAGATTATATATTTCTACAGGAAGGTCCTTCCAAAGCCTAATGGCAAAAGCCTGGCTTCACGTGAAAACACTGAACACAAAAATTAGACAAGGAAATATCTTTCTATGTTGTTTGGATACAACTTCTTCACCCTAAAGATAAAATAAAGATAATTCTGTCTAAATGTTTACAAAATAATTCTGTGGTACAAAATGGGGACTCTGTTTGGTAGGGTAGCCGATCTGACCTCTGACCTCCCTGTGGAGGGGGGCAAGACAAAAGATAATTTCTTTATGGGAACCAGTATGATAAAAATAATATTATAAAAACTGACACAGAAAACACAAGACAAAACTCATTATGATTTGTTTTACATTTATTTTCCATTGCACAATAATATCTATATATACTGTATCTACATAATGTCTAAATTGTTTGTGGCAGCAGATTAAGTCAGACATCCATGTGAAATTTATTTTAATAAAACTGTACAAAAATCATCTACTATGAGAAAATACTGCAACTCCACAGATATTCATCCCAGAAGACAGATAGATGGAAGTATGGCGACTGAGAAACCCTCGAGCTCTCCTGCACAGAACTGCACGCCTGTACGCTTCGATTCCGAGTGCAGGGTGAGCAAGAGTTTTCATGAAGCAAACAGTAACAGAAAAGTATATATCCAATAAAATAAATATAATCTCTCACACTTGTACAATTGGCATGATCAAATGAAAATGGGAGAAGTGTGTGATGTGTGATGAGAACTTCGGTTTTGTTCAACTTGGTGGTAAATACAAATGCCAGAACAGACAATTTCTAAGAGGGATAATACATGGTTGTTTCAAGTTTGTAAACACTTAATATCATGCATCCTTCAATGTGCAATAGGAGACCATTTAGGACATATATGTTGCGAACTGAAGCGCTTCTAGTCGAGGCCACACTGTAGAAAGACTCAGCGGCCCACCAAGAGGAGATCTCCCTCCTGCAGTAGCAAAGCTTGAATCCAAGATGAGCATGTTCAATATAATACCAAATGTTTATTTTCATGTTTGGATAATGGATAATTATGCACAACCATTGTTTGGACATTAATGTGAGTTATTCTATCCCAAAATTACATTAAAGGTATTCATTTTTAATAGATTACTGAAATTAAAAGTATATTTATATATATATATCTGTTCTCAAATATATAAATATATTATAATATCATTAACATGACATTGAAAACAAATCTGAGAGCGAAGCAATCAGCATAACTGGCAAATGACATAGATAAGCATAAGTTCTGTCATGTTTTGGTCCTTTCAAAAACAAGAAAAACGGGACAGAAAAAAAAATACATTAAAAAATCATACTGGCAAAATTATTCTAAGTACAAAAAATAGTGCAAAACCCACAAAATCGCTCTTTCAAATGGGTTTATCTCAGTAGTATACAGTAGAGTAAGAGTGAGGTTAAATTCTGCCATCTAAAAACAAAGGGTTTTATTCCAAAAAGCTACATATCCATCTTGGATAAAACATTTCATCATATCTATAACTCAGTATCTCCAAAGTCTAGATGATTCAATCCTCTAAAATGTGGCCGTTTTTTATAAGAAAAGGTCTCAAACGTCTAACAGGATCACTATTGAGTTTTACTTCATGCCGGCAATCATTTTCCAGAAGTCGATGTTACATTCTTTTGCATGGTGGATATCTCAGTTTGGAATGAAACTCTTCAAATTCACTTTTCCTCTCTTCTGAACACATGTACAGCAGTATGGGACGGTACTGAGGGTGACGAGTCCACAAGAAGAAGCTAAAGCCAATCTATTTTTTTCCCCCCCTACACACACACAGACACACAGACACACACACACACACACACACACACACACACACACACACACACACACACACACACACACACACACACACAGTAGACTTCTGGACTTAAAGAGTGTTATCAAAGAAATCCAGACTGACACTTGCCATTTGAGGAAAATCAAGACAACTCTGTGAAATTAAGCAACTCTTTGGTGTCAGAAAAGAACATGGCCGCTAACGTTATGTCACGTCGCCTGAACCTGCACTATCAGATTTGTGTCCAGCTGTCCCGTTATTTACAACATTTGGCAGCAATCTGGAGTGACACAAAGTCTTGTCTCTCTTTTCAAAATAAAAGACCAACAGATAATGCTCCTACATTGACACAAATAGCAGCATATCCTTGCACCTCATAAAAAAAATCTAATTACAATAGAATTCTAGTTAATCACATTGAAAAACACTGTCAAGCAAAAACAAAAATCTCAAAAGACCTATTGTAATACACTGTATCTATGTAGTATTATAAATATTGGCGCCCATACACATATTCCTGAATATATGTATGTTCACAAACACACAGATATACACATAGGTAGAGGTTAGCATATATGCGTCATGAGAGGCAAAGGCAGAAGAGAATTGTTTTTAAGTGAATGGTTCAGAGAGAGATGACCAATGGCATTGTACTGAACACTTTGTGGCGCTTGGTCATTTCTACTGGCAGCTACGAATACAAAGACAGCATTACCATTTCCGTTGTGCTGTAAGAGACACATGCTTTTTTTCCCTACACATTGAAAAACAAGGCAAACTTCAACTTAAAACTTCAGCTATGAAAGAATGTCAAAAATAACAACAACATGAATAATCGTCTACAGATAGAATCTTTATCACAAAGAAATGAAAATTGTAACCAAAATATACATTTATGCAATCTAATCATGTTAAGGATAAACTTTCTCTTGAACACATCATCCTTCACACACGTGACGCAGCTGCAGCCCCTTCAAAGCTACAAGAATAAAAGACCTTCAGGGGTTTCCCGGCTTTCCAGTGTATCGACTCTTCATTTGTCTGATAGGTCAATGTAAACTCTTTCAACAAGGGGTAAACATTTCCAGCACACTGTTGTGCATTTAGTTGACAGAGAAAAAAAAATAAAAAATTTTAATGCCCAGCACACGAACTTAATTTACTTACTTTCTACTGTATTGTTCCAATAAATAGGCTAATTTAAAATAAAACAAAAGTGACTCTCAGAAAACGCGCCATCGGTTTGTCCCACCTAAAACAACTTCACTTGTAAATTTGTAAAAAAGAATGGTGTGTGATTAACTAGTGAACTACCAGCCCTTATTCGGTGAGAGGCGATAAATTCATCATCTCTCTGTCCATATTCCTACTTCTCTAAGTGCTTGAAAGGTCCTTCTAAAAAATAAAATAATATTAATAATAATAAACTGACATAAAAGACGGACGGAGGACAGAGGTCGAATCCTCAAAATAATTTAGAAAGCAAAAAGACGTCAAGTCCTTCATTCACCCAATCATTGCTATAGATACTTAAACCTTACTGACTTGACTAGATTTGAAGAGGGAGGGGTTTCATCAGACTTTTCTCCTCGTTTAAGTCCACTGTGTTTGGTAGACACCATAAAGGGCAGAGAAAGAAAAGAGAACAATTGCAATCAGGCCACCACAAGTAGAATTGTCTTTCCTCTTTCAGAACAAAACAGCAGTGTGTGTAGATATATATATATATATATTTATGAGATATATATGAGTGCGTGACTGATGGATATGAAAGCTCCCCTCTCTTCTGGTCGTTGAGAGTGATGGAAAATGAACATTGCCCCTCTCAGATGAAATGGAAAGAGATATTCAGAAGAGCTTCTCTTTTTCCATTTCTTTCCATCCTCGTTACGTCGGGTCCGCAGTGGTCCTCCGGTGACTGAGGTAATGCAGAGTGTGTGATATTGTGCTGAGAAAATAAAAAGCATCAGTCTGTTGAGCAGAACCCCCGTGGAGAGAAATGGAGAAGAGAAGGAGAGGGACCTGCAGCTCCTCAGAGAAAGTGGTGCGCATGATTACAGAGTCCGACACGCTCCACAAGCTGCCATCAGAGCTGGTACCACTTCTTGTCTTTGTACTTCAGCATCATCTGGGGGCAAAGAGAGGATAAAAGGAGAGTGGGTATGAGAAATAAGGACCAAAGTGAGAAAAGTGTTTCAGGTACTCAACACGGACGCCGGGGGCCGGAGCTTACATCATGAGCGTGTTTGGAGAAGGAGTCTGCGCTGGCCATCATGGCTGCCGTTCTCTCCTCCAGCTCGCCCAGTTTCTGCCCTCTCTCGTCCAGGGCTATCCGGGCGCGGGCCAGCTCGCCCACCACCCCCGAGGCCGCCCCCTTCATGCCCTCCATGCCCCCCGGGCCGGGGATGTGCTGGGCCAGGCTGCGGGAGGCCTTACCTGCAGCCGTCTCACCAACTGCCAGAGACAGAGAGAATCCAAGGCGAGGGGTTAACAAATCCTGTCATGTCATATTAAAAATAAAATACGCAGTGATAGGATGCCCTAGTAGTTAAAGAAAACTGTCCTGTAACTGAAAGGTCGCACTTAGCATCCCTACAACAGCCAATATATGACAAAGTGTGCTTGAGCAAGACACTGAATTGTCTAAAATTAATCAGAATCAGTATTATTGGGCAAATAATAAGTTTTCACATACAAGGAAATTGACTTGTTGCTCACGTAGGTCACATTTAACACAACACAAAATAATTAAAGTAGTATATAAAAAAAATAAAAATACTAATTTAGGAAACAGGTATCTTTTAGAATAAGTATATAGAAAAAGTAGCATTTAACTATAAGTAGTAAATAAAAAATTACAGATAGAAATTTAGGAAATAGGTCTCTTCTCAATATATTATACACATGGTTCTCTGTTGGAGCCTGACTGATGGCACTGATAGGAAGCTGTGGAGGTCAGTGATAGAAAAAAAAAGGAAATATACACAGTATGTAAATGTAAATGTAAGAGGCTGAAGGTAACATGATGTAACACTGCAGGAGGTCATGCACTCACAGAGATCCTCCCTGTCCAGAGACTGAGCTCCTCCTCCGAAAAGGCCTTTGAAGAAACCTCTGTTCGGAGCCTCTGGTGTCTCCACCGGGGTAAACAACTCACTAAGCATCTCCTGCAGAAGACACAGATGTCAACAAATGACAATTTTAATGTACGTTCTCCCTGTTGACACACACACACACACACTCTGACTTGCAGTTGTAAAGCATTATTCATATCATTTAACTTGTTTTATACCTTGTCTTTTAAGGTGCTGATATATGCTATTAGATACAGGAACGCATTTTTTTTATGTTTGCAATGAACATAATTATTTGCACATATTATCATTTTTGGCATCCTTTTGAATGACCTCTGGGGGAAAAAATGTACTGGATTGCAACAGTAAGTCTTTCTCAATATGCGTTCTTGTGCTCTCCATGAAACATCTGACATAATATCTAAAGCACGGAAGACAGATAAAGCCAACCGAGGATGCATCAGATAGTTACTTGGCCGACGAGAATGAATGGAAAGCCCCAAGATTCACTGCAAGAACGACGCATCATGGTCACACAACACTATAGTCTACAGTACAAGTAGTGAGGCACACAGTCCAACTCAAACTGTGAAGATGCTTCTCTGTGCTCACGTCGTTGAGAAGTTTGTTCTCTCCAAGACAACTTGGGAGGAACGTTCTCCACAAGGCATTTTTGGATTTGATAGTCACCTAGTGTGAGATGTGCTAACCCTCATGTATTTAAACTTGTCAAAGTCTGACTGATGGACCGGTTAAGAGCGTCGGACCTGCAGGTTGTCGCAGGTCTCCTGGCTGTAGGTGATCCTCTGGATCTCGGTGGGGGAGGTGAGGTACAGAGCCTGGCCCAGGTTGGAGAAGCAGAACGTCCTCGCTATCCGCATGTCAGTCAGCGGCAGGTAGTTCACATCCAGCAGAGGCCGTAGACTGGGCAAACTGTGGCCACAAAAACAAGACAGACAGTATAAGGGCGCTACATAGCTGACCGTTTAGTGATATGCTCCGATATAGGTTTTTGAGGGCCAATACCCATACCAATATTTTTGTATTATAACTGCCAATGGCTAATATTTTGCATTTTTTCAATTTTCATGCCAAAAATACAAGTATTCAGTGTTTGTCCCAGAATTTTATTTTTGCCAGGGTGGAAAAGCCTCTGAAACAGCACTTAGACCATCATGGGACACTAAAACTCTCCACTGAAACCCAGGATAATCAAATTCATTAAGGTGGGTTAGCAGCTCTTTATGGGATCATATCAGTGGTGGATGATTGGCCGATATTCAATTTCCATAGCAGCAGCTAAACTTTATTCTTGTCTTCTATAACCAATCTCTGTAAAGCACTTTGGTATAAAACTGTTTTGTTTTTTAAAGTGCTATATAAATAAACTTGAACTTAATTAAAGGACAATTTTGGCCCGATATATTCGAAATTCCAGTTGAAATCTCGGTCAAACCCTAGATATTATTATTAAGGTATACAATGGCATTAACAAAAACTTTATATACTGATATGGTAAATTATGGAGCAAGTGCTGAAATAGCCTCACATATTCTCTGCAGATTACAGTGATAAAGAATGTCAAAGGGACCTGGAGCAGTTATTTTAAATCTACACTCCTATTCTGCAAGGAACCAGTACAGGCCATTAACTGTGAGGAATTGCAACAGGTGTGTTGAGCGTACCTGAGAGTCATGATGTGCCCGTTAGCACAGAAGCAGGTGATGCAGTTGGTGCCGCCCATCTGCACGACGTCGGCCCGCAGCACGAAGGAGCTCTCTGTGATGTTGTGTTTGTAGATGCAGGTCTGGGACGGCATGGCCACCACCTTGGCCTGCTTCTCGGAGCAGACCACGGCGTACTGGCTGTCCTGGCCCTCCTGGGAGGAGGGAGGGGAGGCCGGCCGGCGCCTCCGGCTCTTCTCCTTCTCCTCGTCCGAGGCGTTGGGATCGTACCACGACTCGTAGGAAGGGGGCAGCAGAGCTCCAGCGGCATCCAGCAGGGCCATCGTCAAAACCCCTCCTTTCAGTCTGACCAGAGTGCCTAGACAAACACACACACACACACACACATTTCTTCCTCTTCTGCGCTCTCACTAATGCATTGGAGATATGGCCTTAACACTGTGCACATTTTTTGGTGCAATAAAGTGATGCTAAAACTAAAATTGCCATCTTTCCACTCTTGCTAATACAAACATACTGTAGACACTTTACTTATTTGCCTGTTTTCTTTCTTTTTTAGCCCCATTTTTAATTCATGTCTGACATTTAATTGTTTATCATACAGACTTATTTATATTTTACTATCTATAAAACACCCTGCAACTCTATTTTGAAAAGTGTTACACAAACAAGGCTTATTATCAATATTAAAGCTGCTGCAGGTGAGTTCATGAAAAGTTCTCTGGAAATTCAAACCAACACAAGGAGTGACACGCTTCCCACTCCTAGTGAGTGACAGGAGGAGTGATTGACAGGAGGGAGTCCCGCCTTCTGCCTCAGACTTCTCCTCATTGGTCAGATGGGTTTCCACACATTTCTCTTTGAAATGAGAACAGCAGAGGAACGGGGCTACCGCTGTTTCTGAAATTCTGACATATGATCCTGCTCCTGTCTTTTGCCACCAAACATGGCGATTTATTTTTCTTACTTGTAAATAAATGTTAAATCGATAAAAGTTACCTACTGCAGCTTTAACTTGACTTCTGAATTAAGGTGCAATAAGTAATAATAAGTATAGTATAGTATAATAAGTAAGGGGAGACTTGTGTAGGAGAAGATAAGTTCTACTGATGTTCGCCAATAAAGGTCGATAAATGTTACAGATGACTTAATGCACCTTTAAACTTCCTCCAATCACATGCAGACAGCACACAGAGAGCGGGTGAATGACGTCCAGGTGTATTAAGCTGCTTACCACAGGAGGAGATGCCAACCGGCTGCTGCAGCCTCTGGTCCCCGCCGGGCGGCAGGCTGAGGGCCACCAGCAGCACCGAGCCCTGCGTGGTCCCCACCAGCAGACTGGGGCTGACCAGGCTGTCCGTCTTCCTGGGGAAACTCTCGCAGAAGTGGAAGGAGGAGATGGCCTCTCGGGACTCTCTGTCTATGCTGGTCACACTGGAGCTACGCGAGCGGCTGAATGAGTTGTCCTTGGCATCTGGACAGCGGTAGTGGGTGGGAAACGCAGGACAAAAGAGAGAGAGAATGAGGGAAATGATAAATGTGAAATGAAAGAGGCATATAGAGAACTTCCTCATGCAGACGAGAGAATAAGAGCTGTTAATCGCACATAAAACCACCAGTGAACTGGCAAAACCCAGTGAGATGTTAGAGCTTTGTATGCTTATTCTGTAACACATGCCAGTCTTGATGCTGTATCATGATGTCTAGTGTAGATTTGTTGCATGGTTAGAATGGCACACAACCTCAGTCATATTGATGACTTTTTTGGAAATCACCCAATAAGGAAAAAATGACAAAACCCTTCATCTAGTGTCACCCAACAGGCTTTTTGACATTGAGATGCTCTTGCACTGATTCACTTCCAAGGATACCATTTGCTTTGTATAGTTTCCAATTCACTTTTCTGCTAATTCATTTGACAACAGCAACATTCTCAATGTGAAAAAAAAAACAACTTGTAAGATATGCATGTAGTACTACAGTGCCTCCCAAGAAAGGACTGATAATTAAGGACCAAGAATTATTCATGCTCGTTACTGTGCTGACAACAGCTGAAACACAAGCTTTTACCCTCTTCAACAAGGCTAATGAGGGCTCCCAACAGAAACACAAAAGATTCAAAAAAAAGGATTCAAAGAACAGCTGTGACACAAAGGGGATGGGTGGACACACCGCCTGTGTGCGTTTTTCAGAGGAAAAACTGTGAACAAGAAAAGCAGGATTTTCAACTCTGAGTGCAGTCAGCACAGCGGAACTTCCTCAACAAAAACGAAGGAAACAAGTCATCGTGAGAGTGTTAGTGTCGAAAGACTAAAACCAACTCAGAAAAAGATCCCCAGCAGTGGTGGGGGTTAGTACCAGTTATCCCACTTCAGCCCAAGTCAGACCATGGCAGGTCCACTCACTGGAGTCGTGGGCTGAGACAGATCTATGGAAGTCCCCCCTCAGGGACATCCTGGCCTTCTCCTTGCCCTCCTTCATACAACAAAAGCGCTTCGTGCAGTGGAGAGAGCGCCGTCGTCGCACCCTCTCCTCTGCTCACAGTGCAAACAGAGATAGAGTGTCTCAACTTACATCGTCACAAGACAACAGCAGTCTCACATTCAGGCTGACATGCTATTAGACAATAAGCAACGCTCTCACACAGACATTTTAAGACGGTGACTTCAGAAGTGAGAGGACGGTTCAAATAACAAAGCAGTGAAGCCACACCTGCAAGGAAACATAATGGTGCTTGGACACTGAAAGTCAACACAGAGTTACGGCTTACCCAGGTCTGGCTTTTGCTCAGTAGGCGAGCTAATTTTCCGTGACATCCTGGCTGTAACAGAAACAAATACCCCTACTTTACGAAAATAAAAATGACGGCTAAAAATGGTAGGAATATATTTTGCAACAATCACAGGTTGTTTAAATAAAACTATTAATCATGTTCAGCAATTTGTGACATCTTTCACTACTGTGCAAATTTAAAGGAATTAATACAATTAGCAGGCAAATCATTGAGAAACTGAACCATGCTTTAGAATCACATTTAGGGTGGTGATACACAGGACAACTGTTGAGGACATGTGTATCGCTGTTGTCACGTGAAAACCTCTCAACTCCAGTTTTGGTGATGTTCATGTTTTAACTTCACTTGAGGGATTATAATAGTTTCTATGGGTTGAGAGATTTCTACCACCCTTGGGCTTATGAAACCCTTTCAAAACATCATGTTCAAGCTAAAAGTAAGGGTGTTTTTCTTAGTTCCATTACATTTTGGAGATATGAGGTCTTCACCTGACAGCGACAATATACAAGACATACATGGGGCAACTCTTATGGGCAATAGTGCCCACCAAGACTCTGCATTTTTGCTTTCATCAGAGGAACATTTTGTTGCCGGGGAAACATTTGAACAGCTTTTTGACGCCGTTTCCCACCGGGAGCCTTGCCCGTCTACATCACCCCAAAAGTTGCCTGGTTCGGTCTACCACCACCCTTAGAGAAACCCTGAGAATAACGAATGACACTGAGCTGAGAAGCATCACAGACAGCCACAGGGCCTGTAATGTCAAACAAAGCAGGAAGCAGTCAGGAAATAAGGTAATTAGAATTCAGTGAACATAGTTATGCAAAGGGAGAAGGAGGAAAATAAATCAGTGAATAGTCAAGTAGCTTAAATAGAAGTGAAGCCCTGCAATCAAAAACAAGGCGCCGAGTACTGTATCTACAATCAGAGAGAGATAATTCACTTAAACAGAGACTTGGTTAGACATTAGTATTGTGAAGAGATGAACGAAGCAGATTTTCTATGCTGAGTAAAAAAAAATTAAAAATGATTCTCAATCCATAGAACGGCCGTACAACGGACGTACTTTTGGTAAAAACTGCATAGAAAATCTGAGACCAGACATACAAAAGATGTCCTTCTATCTCTATCATGCATCATTTGATAACTAATCCTGATCAATTGAAAAAAATCAAATACAAGAACCCAACACCTTTATGATTAGTAAAAATATACTTCTTAAATGCACTTCTTCCTTTTATTGGCACAAGATGCACAGATTGATGCTGGATTAAGGCACAGTGTGGTTAGTTGAACGCTGTCATTTAGAGAGAAAGAGAGAAATAAGGAGGAATTCATTTGGATCATACAGTACCAAAGTCATTGGCAACCGTCTTGGAAAAGCGTCTGCTTTTGGACTTCACTGTAAATATGGTTCAAAAAGACAAAGCAGATGACATCAGCAGTTTTAAATGCTTGATTTCATGGGGGCATGCTGTCATGGATATTCTTTGGTTTGCTAATGCCATACAGTACCCTTCTCTATGAACTTTTGTTGCTTTCGTTCATCATCAGAATTGCAGGGTGAGGTAGATCCTATATGACAAGCAACAGCGTTTGAAAAATGTATTTCAAAGGATCAAAGGATGAATACTCTTTTGTAAGAAGCACTTAAAAGACTTGAGAGACGTTTACCTGAAGTTGGCGATTTGCATCGATCTTCTGAGGCGTTGGATCCGTCGTTGGAGTCGCAGAGCGCTGTGGGAGGCACAGAGCTGTTAATCAAACATGCCTCGCAGTTTATCCTGCTCTTGGGCTACTCTTACCAACTCCTACTAAAGCTATGCCAATTCCTGCAGTACGTGTGGTGAGAGTAATTAGCGTCACCTCTATAAACCAAGGCAAGGGTAGTCAATCATATAGTACAGTAAATAAAACTCACTTCACAGGTACGGATCTGTTGACCCAAGGTGTCAAGGCTGTTTGTCTAGTCAAGCAGCTGGCAGAGCTACAGAATTCATCTGACCATCTAAATCTTGGGCAAGTTCACATATGGAAATAAACTAAACTTTCTCAACCCATCACAACTAAAAATACATTTATAATTATTCTAGCGCTTACAGACACTACAAATCTAAAACCTTTTACAGCTTCAAATTACTGCCAAATATATTGCCAGTCCCTGTATCAAGAGGTTTAAAGACAATAATTCAGTAAATCACTAGGTAAGCACAGCCAGCAGTGGGGAGAAAGTATTTTAACAGGAGGCTACAATTACTACAATTACTAACTGGGCCTTTGATACTGGCTGATGTACTGTGAGATACAGGCTACTGTTAAAAAGCTTCAGTCATTACCAGTCATTGTTAGATGGTATTGTCATGGGTCCTGTACTTTTACGTATTACTCATAGTAATATATGTGGTCTAGTGCTACAGATATTGGTCTGACAGACATTGGACAAAAAGGTAAGACTTAGAGAGGAAATATGACACTGAGAGACATAAGAAGGAAAAGAAAGAGTCTGACACAGCGTGACTTACTGAAGTGAGAGGAGCGCAGTTTTTTCACAGACTCAGTATACAAGTTAGAAAGGCTGGACATGCAAGACGTCACAGTTGGAATGTCTTTACGAAATCACAGAGAGAGACCAACAGTAAAAAACAGTGAGACAGAAAAAAATGACTGAAAATCATAAGCACAGAAGAGAAGACAGCTGTGGAACTCAAGAGGCCAGGTGCTGGACTCACGCAAATTCAAATTACACAGCAGATATTTCTCAATGCTGTTCTCGTAGTTTGTATAAACTCAAAATGGTTTTTCAGTCTTGAATCTAGCACCAGGCCACTGAGACAGGAAATGAATGAATACAAAAAGTGAATGGTAGCATGATAAGGAATAGAGAGAAAAACACATTAAAGACATGACAGAAACAACAAAGCTCAAACAAAGCAAGTCAACAACGCTTATACATCGTTTTGACATTAAAACGGGATCCACTTAAAAAGGTATTGCGGTCGGCAGCAGAGCAGCAACGGCTAACTCATCCTCTCTAAGTGCACAGATCACTACTAACTAAGCATGCTCCACTGTCTTTTCACTGTCCAACTGAACAGATGGAGAATCTGCCAGTGATGCCCCCTGTTGAGGGAGAGGAGCTACTGCAGGGGGCGGAGCTCATGCTGCGAAGCCAAGCCGGCTGCCAAGTGTCAGCCCCGCCTCTCTAGCTTTACCTTTAACACCCAGAGCCATTCAGCTAACAAGGAATATGAAATTAGTAAGAAATCAATAAGAGCATTGACTTCAAGAGGGATTAACGTCAAGCCAAGCCAAGCCAAGCCAGTGCAAGCAGAGACACGTCACAGGTGGAGTTTCTTTACAAAATCGTAGGGAGAGACCCAACAGAATAACAGATATTGTTGTCGGAGAGCAGCTCACCTCCGGAGGGCTGTCGTGTTTTGCGGGGCGAGCGCGGCTGCCTCTGGTAGGGGTCGGATGGGCTGTACAGCTCCGTCGTGCCCATGTTCAGCAGCAGAGTGTTCTGGAGGTAGTCCACCACAGCCAGACCATTACTGTTTCCAAACACCACACTGTAACACAAGGGGGGGAGGGGTGTGACATCCCAGGAATGAAGAATCAGACACCATTTTTATGCACTGAAGCTTTGCATTGTTGTCCTTTAATCCTTACTATGCTGCTTGCACGGGATGCGGGCTTTATCTATAGTTGCTCTACAATAACGCCTGGTTTATGCTTTCTGTGTGACAGGAAGCAATTAAAATTTCTTGACACGCTTTAAGCTCCTTATGAATGCGAGCGTGCAGACCGTGGACCTTGGCAATCAGGCTTTTCACTCGTTCATGGCGACCACGAGCCTGAAAACTACAGTGACACACTTTGGTGACGCCGTTTGAAAATTCACCAGCCCAAATCCCCCCCCAACAAGGAAAAAAAACAAACCCCACTGGAATCAGCCAGCGGTTCTGGTTGCTCTTCGTTCAGACAACCCTTGACGGAGGCGCGACTACATAACTGTGATGTCATCCAGGTTGTTTAAAATTTCAGGTGCGCGACTCTCAAATGCGTCCAAGCGCCCAGTTGTTCCGGCAACAATTACATCATTTTGTTTCCACGTTTTGTTTCCACATGAAACATGAACCAGGCTTAGGTCACTCTGGAAAAGAGTGTCAGCTGAATGCTTTGAGTCCACCGGTGAATATGTATTGTTATATATATGATGAATATGTAAGTATACTGATGTACCGATATAATCAAATCAAACACATTCAGCATTTCTCCCTTAGATGTGGCAACGATATGACTGATATGTGTGTGTGTGTGTGTGTGTGTGTGTGTGTGTGTATGTGCATGGACACTATGGCAACGGTTACACTTGTCAATTCAATGCGATTTTTATCATCCAATCACAACAGGATGCATTAAGTGTCAGGTTTGGATGTGCAAGAATCAGATTTTGCTGACATCACTACTGGATCTTCAAAACCAGATACGGAAGTGGCCTGGCTGAAAAATATTGCTGGAAATCTGTGAAATTTGGACGTAATCCAGACACAATGCATGCATATTATACAAGCAATGTAAAGAGATGGTAATGCGGATGTTGCACTCATGAATCGTGGACTGGATTCAGTGGCATATTTTAAAAGAAGATGTTTATTCTGAAAAATACATATAAATACAAAAGTGAGTCGGCTGGCACGGCTGGTACATACAGTTGCCTCTACTGGTAATCGCCAACTAATGTATTATATATGTATTTTTCAGAATAAACATCTTCTTTTAAAATATGCCACTCGGACACAGATTTAGATCAATGCAGCCACAGGAGACGCCTAACAGGCATTTTTCAGGAGAAGTGTGGACAGAGAGTGATGCCATCTAATAATAATTTAGAATCCGATCTCAAAATATGACAAGTGTAACCATAGCCTTCGAAAGTGGGAATGCTCAACATATGAAACATTTCTGCGTGTGGTGTTGGTCTTACAGGCCGTAGGAGGAGTTGACAGCCAGGCTGGTGATCTGCTGAGGCGGCTCCCCGCTCACCCACACCAGTTGGACCACCAGCTCCACCTGGTAGCCCGGAGACTGCTTCAGCGGGGAGCTGCGCACCCTGCATCAAACACACAGCAGCATGAGACAGCAGGCTGAACTTCACTGGCTTTCCTGGAATAAATTAACAGCTTCTGGGGGCTAGCTATGCTGAAGAATCATTCCCTATTACGATAATTATTGTTATTCCCCCTTTTTCAAGATACTGTCAGAACATCTTCATCTTTCTCAGCATTTTCTTTATTAGGAGAACGTTTTCCCAGGTATACTGAGGTGTGAACTCCAAGTAGGATTTCTCCAATATTAGGCATTTTTCTGACCTACTCTCTTGTGACTGGATGATTGGATCATTGTTCTGCTTGCCTACGGCTTGTTTGAATAATTAATGACAACCATATATATAATATCAGGTGTGGCTTATCCAGAATTTATGGTCTCTGACGTTTTCTGTTGTGCACTTTTTTTTTTGCACATTTTTTGTCACCTTATGTAAATGAATGTCAGTTCTTTTTGGCATCAGTTGGCCTCTTTTGGATTTCTTCCTTTTTTATAAGTGTGTCAGTTATTGTTGGACTCTTTAAGTGTGAATTCCAACCTTTAATAGACATGTACCACTACTCTGAGTCTCTGAGTTAACCCTTATTCACTCAGGTGCTCTTTTCCAGCAACACCCTGCCTCACATTTATACAGTTAGAAGTTAGTCACATTCAAGAAATATTATATCTAGCAAAAAAAAATACAAGGCAGGTATGTAGACAAAGTAAGGGTCCATACTGCAGGCATGGTATGTTGTCCCGGGGCCCGTCAGAGGAGTTGCTGCCTGTGGAGGGCTGGCTGGGAGGCTCGCTCTCCTGGGGGCTGGAGGAAGCTCCGGGGGTGGGCAGGGTGGGGGTCTGCTCCCCTCCTGGGTCAGGGGACTCCACGTCGCTCAGCTCACACTGCATACGCACCTCCAACAGCTGAGAACACAGCAAAAAATATTAATACTTCACAAAAAGACACCTGTTCATGGCAACAAAGTGGGTTTAGTGTGAACTACAAAAAGAACTAAGTAGGCTAATGGCAACCTTTTAAGTCTCAGTGGCACTAAAGCAGCATAAAACCATACTTGTACTACCACTGAGCATCAAAATAGAGCGTAAAATATTATATTTTTACGCACAATGTGAGCAGAATAATACATCAGGGGGATTTTGCTCCCTCAGAAGCTCAATACTCTCAAAATTTTGACATTTCATTGTCAGACATGAATTCCACACTTTATCATAGGATAAAAATAACTGATCTAAGAAAAACACAAAACCCCTTTGAGATGCTGTATATCCAAAGGAAAGAAGCTATAATAAATAAAGGCTTTAAGAAGGCAGTAAAGGCTCAGTGATATGTTTGAGTCAAGTCAAATTTAGTTTCCCAGTGGGGGTGTAGTCTGGAAGTATATGTATCTCTGGAGTCACACCAGAACCTTCTCTCCTATGTTTCCCTTACTCTGTCTCCCTCTCAACTGTCCTACTGTCCCAATAAAGAAAAAAATACTAAGGAGAATGGACTGCCCACTCTCAGAAAAAAACCCTTCAAGAATCAGATTCAAATAATGGTCGGTGGTGAGAGGTGAGATTTCCCCACGACGTTGATTTAGCCTAAACTCTGCAGGTTTCTGATGCAACTTTTACCTGCACGACCTCAGTGGTGACTTCCTGTTTGCTGAACCTATAGATGATGACGTGGGCGGAGACTCCGGCCACGCAGAGCATCCTGCTCTCCGGGCACCAGGACAAAGTCTGGATGGCAAACGGGTCCTCCTCTACGATGTCCGTACTTGGCTTCTCCTCCTTACCGCGGGCCCTCTCGAACACCTTGGCAGTCTTCAGCTTGTACAATACTTGAAGCATTACTTTGAGAAAGAGTGGAGAAAGAGGTTAGAAAGGTATTGTGATCTACTGTCTACAGTTAATGTACCCGTGGTAGCAAACAGGGCAAAATACTCACGTGCAGAAGCATCCCAGAATTTGATTGACCCATCAGCATGTCTGTTTATTGGGGAAGAAAGCAGAGAAAATAGAATATAAGCCGCCCTGTTCACTTTGAGGATTCAACATTTCCATGCGTATCAGAGTTGTGCGTTTGATTTCTCCAAGGCTTTAGATTTATACTCACCCTGTGATTATGATCTCTGGGTAGCTCTGTGTGCCTTGGCCCCAGTTTCCCCCACTAATGGGCCATTCCTATGAAAATGAGATAAACAAGTTAAATTAATGAATGTATTCAATCAATATGAAATTAGTTTTATGCTACAGGGCAGGCTGCTGCAGTGCTTCCAGCTTAGTAGCACACAGTATGTTTCTAAAAATAAACTCATGCTACCTAGGAAATTGAAAAAGGAGCACATGTACAACTTTTGATTCATAGTAGAGATGGGTAATTGCATTTCCTCTCACAGACCTAAAGGTATATTCAGACATTTAGCTCAAATACGTTTTTTTCATGTATCCAATACGAGTTTTTTTGAACAGCCCGAGTACCACAAAACCACATGGAAACTCAACCACATTAGCAGGTGGTGTGAAATATGATTCAAATCTCATCTCTGAAAATGCAATTTAGTCTGGCCACTCGGATCGGATTTGGAAGTGTTTATTTGGGTTTTTTTTCGGTCACTCCCCATGCAACACATATTTGATGTCACACATTGAAACAAGTAGAGCAGAGAACAACAGGCATGGAGGAGAGCCAGCAAGAGAGTAGCGGTGCCAGGACAAGAGTTGTTGGACAGAAAAGAAATGTCAGCATGAGCACACCTGTGTCGTTACTATGACAACCAACGTCGTAATGGCAGCAAATGATTATACTCTCTGAACACACAAATCTGATCTGGTCGCTTGTAAATTACAATATGGACAGCCTGCCTTAAAGATCAGATTTGAAAAACAAACACAAACAAACACCGCACACTGTAAATCTCTTCTGTTCGCTCCTATATTTTCCAATACAGAAGCACTTATTCTCTTGGAAACAAATGTCAGTGTAGAGCAGTGAAGTGTCCAAAGCATTTATCATCTATTACCCAGAAGAGCGACCTACCTTCTTGCTGTAACCTTGTCTCTTCTGCCGGCTGCCGACAGAGTAAAGTGCAGGAATCAGTTCGGCGGGGCAGTCGGCGAAGTATTCACAGCAGGTGACTGGTGACTCATGGATGGTGAGGGGATATGGATTCTCAAATATCGGATACCTGTCAAGACGATGAGCAATACGTCAGATTTGAAAGAAGACTGCATTAACTGCATTAATGTGCTCTCAATGTTCCTGCTGTCTGTCAACTTGTCAACAAACTTCACTGCTGATCAATCTTAACTATTCTGACTGATGAACCAACAATTTAAACAATTAGAGCAGGCTAAAAACAGACATAATTGACAGCTCTTTTGTGTATGCTAAAACATGCACCAGAACAAACCCAGTGATGGATGACTTAATATCATTTTTCCCCTGCAAGTTTACTAAATATGAACTATGTGAATTGCCCATTTCTACTTAGACAGACGACCCATAAAAGTGTTATATTTTGCTCTGGCAACTCTGTATATTAGGTTAAAACTAGCATTTCTCTCATTGTTTTGTGCTGTATATCAGTATATTGTGTTCAGTCTACAACACCCACATACTAAGATGCACAAAAATACACAAAAACACTAATACTACATTATAATTGGAAGGCCAAGTATTCACCCAATCTGTCCGAGGTCAATTACAACTAAATCCTTCTCCAGCAGGACCACCACAGCATAAGGCTCCTGGAAGTCTGGCAAACAAAAGAACACAAAACAAACAGGGATTAATGATGTTATATCACTGCTCCCAATACAGATCCTGAAACAAATAAATGAAACCTGCCCAGAGCAGAGTGTTGCAACGCACCATTTGGATACGGAGTTTCACACAGCGTGAGGAAATCTACGATGGGATAGTCCATCTCCAGGACGGCGGTGCTCTTGCCGTGCATCACAGTCAGGCAGGCTCTCCTCCCCACTGTATCGTAGGACAGACCTCCAGACAGGACCATGAATGGGTCCCTGAATACAGGAAACACACACGCGCATTTTAATTGTTTATTCATTAAATTTGTTTGTTATGATGGTGAAAAGCTGCTGCAGGTTTGATCGGTGCTAAGTGGGCATAGAGGGACACCAGAATTTTACTGTTGTGATTTCTCTCGAGATACTTTGGCCCCATTTCAAAAACACATCTACAATGGGAGGAGCCCAAGTTTTAATTCTAATGACAAACCCGTATTAAACCCTCTCATCTAATATATGAGCAAACGGCTTCTAGTAGATTATGGCAGAAGGGATAATTACTTCGGATCCAGTGAATTAGTAATCGTTTATGTCCATATCAATTCAGTAGATGGATATCATCAGAAAATGGACATGTACAACAAAACCTGCCTGTTGGATATGTGCTGTTCTGACAGAGCAACAGGAAAGGTCTACACTCAGCACAGGATATGGATTCCAACCCAAGTCGGTAAGACACAGGATGGGTGGGGACTCGCTGCCGTCAACCATCACACTTACCCGGCCCTTGTCGTTTTGTACTCCACTTTCAGGATAGGCTTGCATGGTTCTGGCTTCTTTCCATCCTTGGGCTGCTTTCCTAGTGGAGGTCAAATGGCAAAAATGCACATACTCAAAGGCAACTGTGCATAAATTCTTGCAAAGTGTGCACATACTGTACAGTACATATGGCATACATAGGCTTCACATATGGACATGGCTATAGTGATTCCATCTGGGGTTTTTTTTTTTGTACAAACACCTCCAGGAGCAGAGGTACTTATAGCCCCATAAATATGCTCTTCAACACGTAGGCGACTTCCATTCAGTGTGCCTATGTGTGTGTGTGTGTGTGTACATAAACAATACAAACTGTGTACACAACAGTTCCTACCATGTGGTGTGATGGTCTGTGCAGGCTTGGCTGGGGCTCGTACATTCCATGTGGTCAGAGTGCCATCAGAGTGGCTGCAAACAAACTGTTTACCCTCATGGTGCCACGCTACTGAGTGGATCGCCTGGAAAACACACAGCAGCACGTCTCAATGGGAACAATACATAGAGTGCATGAGAATGTTTAAGAAATACACTGACTCTTTGGGCATAATAATAAGCTTTTTTTTGCAACTTATTGTCGTGCGATGAAAAGATTGGTAGCAGTTTCACCTCTGTGTGTGTGTGGTATTTCATGTGTTATGGTGCCAACACTTTGAGATGATGTTACATTAAGCTAGCTGGTGCAGTCCATTAAACGAACGCAGAGCGCTAAAGCATTAGCATTCACAGCGGCAAGCTTAAATACCGGACACACAGACAAGAAAATGCTTCTGATCTTCTCAGCGCACAATAGTAAGTAGATCAAAGAGCTTATCTGCCAAAAGGTGCTGAATTCCTTTAAGAGGTCGTTTCCTTAGCACAATATGCTATGACAGTGGTTCTCAACGTGGGGCCCGAGGACCCCCAGGGGTCCTTGGGGGGGTTCCAGGGCATCCCCCAACAAAATGAGAAAGTTTATTTTTGACTAGAAATATTCCAATTAGGGAATGCACAGTAAAAGAATGACTAATCTAAACATAGGTTTCACTCTCACCACTGTTATCTCCTTCGCTACTCATTACTCAATCAATAGCAACAAAAATATGGGGGTCACTGGTACTAAATTTTTATCAAAAGGGGGTCTGTGGTCGAATGTGTAGCTATTTGGGGGATCCGTGACATGAAAACATTTGAGAACCACTGTTCTGTAACATATGTCATGAAAAAGATACTGTAGATTATGCAAAGCCTGACAAGACCCCACATGTTGCTGAGACAACAATGAGAAACCCCTGAACTACAATCCCCATATGGACTGAGCGGAATGGAAATAATGTCTTACCTCATCATAATTGTAGCGGTAGTCAGCTTTTTTGCACCTCAAATCCCACAACACCACTATCCCGCACTCAAATCCAATCAGAAGCTGCAATAACAAGAGAAGCAAGCACAGCTCCACTGATTGCTGTGAAACCACATATTGCACATATAACTGAGCCTGGAGTCAACCTGACTGCATCACCGCTACCTTTGATGTTATTCAAAGCATTCATGTCTTCAAATAGGAGAATATTTTACAATTCAGGAGCTCCAACTCCAACCGCAGATACTCTTCAACTGTTAGATATCATCAGTTTGTGATGTTCAGTGCATCTCAGGAGTTATTTTGTGACAAAGTGCTGTAATTTACTTTTTTGGTTTACCCACTTTTCCTCAACCTGCCTCGCCTACCTCTACTTCCGTTAGCGACTTCCTACGTTTCCCAGAATCACTTTCAACAACACCCAGAGACGTGATATGAACTAGCATTAAATTCAGATGGGTGTATGGGCATATAAATACAGCTAGCTCATGAACACTGGGGTGAGACAGTTGACTGCGGCTGCACCCCATACTCAAAACGCAACATGTCTTGTGGCTGCATTGCATTCTGGTCTATTGAGGCTATTGTCAGTGGAGAAATTGGTATCTCTTTGATTCTGAGGGACTGACACCAAAATCTGCCATTTACCACTGATGTTTTAATTAGTTATGCTAGTAAGTTACTAATTACTAGTACTAATTAATTAGTAATGATCAGACAAAATGAGCCCATAAACGGTACATTGCACATTGTACAATATATATATTTCTTTATGTTTTAGGGTGTATGCCACGTGCTATGTAGCGGACAACTGTTGAGTACCTTTCCTTCATCCATGGGGTTATCACTGATGTGGACGACGGGCCCAGGGTGTGTCTTGGTGGATCTGTGGAGGTTTTAGTGAGTAGTGAGAGGGAGAGAGAGAGAGGGAGAGAGAGAGAGAGAGAGAGAGAGAGAGAGAGAGAGAGAGAGAGAGAGAGAGAGAGAGAGAGAGAGAGAGAGAGAGAGAGAGAGAGAGAGAGAGATTTTAAGTATATCTGCCTTTTGTATATACACATGGAAACATACTGTGCTGCTTTCAGAGAGAGAGAGAGAGAGGGAGATAGAGAGGCATGAAATACTGTACAGATGAATAAAAGAAGGAATCATTGGTCATTTACAAAGGAACAGACCATGTTTGTAAGATGCAAATGAGCATCAGAAGGAGACATGACGTGAGAGACAGAGAGACAAACAGAGAGAGAGAGAGAGAGAGAGAGAGAGAGAGAGAGCAGGGTCACATGAGGGTCTGTGAGAGATTGCAGTGAGGCAGCGTGCAGAGACAGCATCACCGTGGCAACAGAGCAAGGGGCATGGCGGAAGTGAAGGTCTGGTCTAAAGAAAGCGTCGCCGCCGCTGAATGTGGTCTGGCTCCAAAAGCTAATGATCTCATTGCTGTTGATGAGTCGATATAATCGGTGATGCAGCGGTGAATAAAAGGGAGGGACGGACTGGAATATGAACTCTGGTCACCACAAGGCAAAAAAACACCAATATAAACAACTGTTTATTACGTGTATTCATATTTTCAGTGTGGTAGTTTCAGAGTTTATCTTTTATTTACATTTTAATGTAACTTACATCAGTTTAATACTTTGCTATAATGAATACTGTGAATTTAGATCATAAAGTTTTTTATTGATTTCAAAAAAGGTACAAAGGTTAAACTTTATTTCACAAATAAAATGACAGGTAAGCTTAGTTTATGTAGGTTTACCCTCCACTACATTCCTGAATATAATTATTAAGACGATACGATATCTATGTCCATTGCAGGTGACCTAGTAGAGTGTGAGGCTACTAGTCTGCAGACACAAGTTACAGCTCTTTGCATGCAAACTATGATGTAGAAACGTGTGTTGAAATATCAATAATATGTTGTATCAGAGAATAGAGAACTGTTGGAAACAATTGAATAATATGCTTAAAATATCACACTAATAGCCAGCAGCTCTTTTCTATAATCATGCAATTTACATCCCACAATTCAACGGCCAAAAGCATTTCTCATCCCTACTGTCTGTTTCTAAGACATTAATCTGAGCAGACGGCACACTCTGGTGCTCTGACACCTCCGAGTCCCACATCTAAGACAGCAATCTACCACCTAAACACATATTACACTACTTCCAATTTTAGCTGCCAACCAGTGTCTGAAATTAAATTTTTGGCTCACCTAACAAGGGCTGGTACGCTTAAAAAAAAAAAAAAAATTACTTGGCAAGAATAATTAATATACTGTATATTTTTCAAAGAAATATGTCACTCTACCTGTTTTCAGTGCTATTTTATCTACAGAATCAGGTGCTGTGTTTTCATTTAAAACTTGCTCTCACTTTTACAATGGATCAAGTTTGTAATTCATCATGAAGTGCAACAGAACTCAATATAACCAAGGCATTCAAAAGTTACCAGCCAGTGTGGCCAGTAACCATTATTGATTTACCCGTTTCTCCTTGTAATTGTTTTAATTGATTTTAGTGATTGTAATCTTCTTTTCACT
This sequence comes from Centroberyx gerrardi, assembly GCF_048128805.1. Classification (NCBI taxonomy): domain Eukaryota; kingdom Metazoa; phylum Chordata; class Actinopteri; order Beryciformes; family Berycidae; genus Centroberyx; species Centroberyx gerrardi. The sequence goes on from NC_136013.1 coordinate 6,776,538, forward strand.
TACATTTCTACTTATTCTTGTATTTCTTTTTTAAATCTGTGCTTAGATGTACATGTGTGTAGAATATTTATGCGTGTATATTTATAGATTTCTTATTGTTTTAGTTTACTTTGTTTACTTATTCTTTAGATTTAGATAGCCATTTGATTTGTAATAACCCTTTTCATTTGCTCTCTGCAGCATTGTAAATGAGGTTCCAGCTCAACGTTCACCGAGATTAAATAAAGGTTTGGATTGGATGGATTGGATTTATTTCACTGGAATTTGGCACTTGGCAGGTGTTCATTTCAGACCCTGCAGCCAGTATCGTACAACATTTACCAATACACAGGATCTGAGTGTATTGTAGTAGTGAATAAAACCTGACTTGAATGTGAAAGGGAAAGACAGGACTGGGTGGCATCAGGTATGTCACTGGGGTTGTCAAGTGGGCACTCCCTATCACAGATGTTTTGTTGAATGAGGCCCAAAACGCCTCCAGAAGGCTCAACAGAAACTTCTGGCAGAACCGCCACCTCCATGCCAAACCTCAATAATGATCACACCTATACTCAGCTGCATCTGCACTTGGGGTTATACAAAATACCCGTATCTGCGAACACAGGCATGCACATTCCTTTCCATTTCACAGCTTCCTGGTTTGGATGTCAACCGCACAAGTGCAGAACAAAGATATGCGACAGAGAAAAAAAAAAAACGACGGTTGGAAAATACAGACTCACAGTTCGATGGCTTTGTTCCACATGATGACGTAGCCTGAGAGAGTGAAGGACTCCACGTTGACGATGTGGATGTTTCCTCTTTCCGTGCCGATGTAAAGCCATTTGCTCTGGAAGGGCAGGTGGCAGTACGTGATCCTGCAGGATGAGATCCAGGTCCGTCACAACTAGTCTTTTCATTATCTCATGACTCAATCACATCAAAGAATCATCGTCGTCCCTAATCATCCCGGTCCAACTGGAAGGAGCAGCGAGTGACTAAGGTTTAATTACAAAGGCCCTGCTCTGTGTCACACTAATGAAGCCCGACTATATATAGACCAACAGACTGGAAGAGTCGAGTAAATACTGGAGTCTTTTCACAACTGGTAGGAATCATGCAAGAAACATTTACAGTGCCATATAGCTTGGGCTGGTATCTCTCAAAATTCACAAGTCACATTAACTACTTTACTGTGTCTGTCTATCCATCTGTCAAATGTGATAGCTCAAGTGATTTCTCAGACACCACTAATCTGATTTTGACCAAAATCGGAGGGATGAGGCATTTTGACACTGTGCTCTGGCATTTAAAAAATTACAATGATTGGCCTGCTGGGGACGCTATAATTAAAACTTTGAAAGACCATAACTGCTACATATTATGATAAAACTTGGAGGGAGGATGCATCTTGTTACTGATTGGCCGACATGTTTACTTGTTAGATTTTAGAAAAAAAGAGCCTCAAAATGATGGTTGGTTAATTAGATGAGTATGACAAGACAAACTAGCATTCTACCGTTAATCGCATTTCCTATTTGGTTACAGAGAAAAACATAAATTCTGCTGTTCCACACAAATGGATTATTTTTCAGCAAGTGATGGCTACAAATCGGTAATAAAACACTGAGAAGAATGTGGCCAGCTGTGATGACTGTCCCCAATTTTCGTTCACATTTCGCAACAGTGACGGATGCACCATCACTGCAGATGGAGAAGTAGCAAGAAGAACACGTTACCTCTCCCTGTTGAACTTGAGAGAATGCAGGATAGCGGGAAGCTTTTGTCTCAGGTTCCACAGGTGGATGCTGTCATCAGCTAAGGCACTCACCAGCGCCCCCTGTGGGTCACAAACAGGGGCATTTCATACACATCCCATAGATGGATACTTGCAGAGATGATATATGTTGTGGCGTGGCAGGGGCCGTTTTATACAAGAGCATCATGAGCACACAACTAAGAGGCCATTACAGAGGCCTATGGGTCACAAAACTAACATTACTGTTTAATCAATGTGTTGGCTAAAAGCACATTTCACACAGCTAGTAGTGATTCATGGCCTATAAACATTGAATAAGCACCAGTATACGGTGTCTAAGGTGCCTGGCAGCAAGAAGACAGGCCATGGATGGATGGATGGATGGATGGATGGATAGATGGATGCATGAGACAGTGGATAAGCTGGGACTGAAGAGGAGAGAACAAAAGAAAACCAAACTAGGAACAGATAAAAGCAACAAACCTCGTTGATCAGGAACTGGAGCTGGATGACAGCAGCGCCGCTCTCATGCTGGCAGTAGCACTCCACACCCGCACGGCCAAAGCTTCAAATCAGCTCAGTCAAGGCAAAGTGGACAGTTGGCAATAAATTGAAAGCAGAAATGTGGACAAACACTGCCAAACATAGACAACCTGATAATACTACTTAATATTGTCTGTTTGAATAATAGCTTATTAAGGAGGCAACTGGATAAATTGCAGATGGATCGCTCCATCAAATTAATAATAATGAAGACCTATTTCATGTCAATAGCATAGCAAAGGTTCTCCAGCTCTCCTTTTTCAAAACTGCATATGTTTTCAGTCAGCATTCCCAAACAAGCACTGGCAAAAAGATAAAACAAATCAAACTAGTGAGTTATAAATAAAATCAGTGGGCCCTGTCTGCCTTATTTATTCATATCTCCATGCGTCAGCCAGCATGGCAGCAGCATGATTAGTTGTCTCTTGGCTTAACTCTCACCTCTTTCTATTTGAATCTTAAGTGCAGGTCAGAGGATCCCCGCCTGCTAAATCTGTCCACACAAAATAACCAGGCCGCCCATTTAGCCAACAGTAGATCCAGCCTCACTCTAAACTGTTTGTGAACTAACAGAGGAGCCAAAATTACGCTGACTTGCATGTATGGCAAAAAAGGGAGACTGTGGCTACAGCGGAGCACAGCCATGCAGGCACCGTGACTGTAATGTATCCCACAAACCTCCAAACACTTGCAAAAAGTAGAGAAGAAATGCGGAGCGAAACGAGGATAAGGTAGGCTATTTCAAGCAGCCTGCAATCAAACTCAAATGAACGAGATATGTGCGGCAAGTCATGCACATTAAACAAAGGATCACTAATCCTGATGGTGACAAATTCACAGAATAGTTACTTTTATAATATTGATTTGAATGAGGCAATATACCACAGAAATAGCACAAAACAGCAAAAAGATGAACTGGCCCTAAAGATAATGAGGTACGCTGCTTCCCATACCATTAATGCAATCATACCAAATAAAAACTGACAGACTGTCCGGTTCACTATAGTTTTGACTCCATTTTGAGCTGACAGACTGTAATGAGATATGTCTGAACAGGATTAGCAAAGCTGTGACCAAACAATCCCTCAGTGCCTTAAACAAACTAAGGTGGGGTTGCAAGAGACCGTTTCAGGACCGGCTCAACAGTGGGCATCACTTCTGCAGAAGGATGGAGGCAAACACAGACTTTCAGACGCACGCCGGCGCCAGTCAGAGGCTGTTGGCAGCTGAACTGGCTTTCACCCATGACCTTTCTACCCGGCTTTAGCTCCTGGCTCCGCAAATTCTGCACAACATTTGTCAGAATTATTAATGGGTATCATGCCTCCATAGGTCCACAATGGGGCCAGGATTCATTAAGTCTACTTCATAGCTGCTGGTCTCGCATAAATAGGAACAGAGTGCTAATCTAAAGAGCAAAAGCTGTAATATGTAACACTGTTGTGCATTTGGTTATTCATGTTCATTCCAACAGCCTTATTCTTATTGATACAAGGTTTATTTTACTATGTGCATCATTGCATCAAGTCAAATTCCTGGTAAATGTTACTGTGCCTTGGGTCTGAACTGATTCTGATTCAGTGTGGGTTAATGGAGCTGCTCAGCCGAGCTGCTTTCTGGACCAACAGGAAATTAGGAAGATGAGTATCAAAACAAGATGCTATCAGTGTGGTGAGTAAGTCGAATATTCTGTCTGAACTTCCTCATCCTTTTACGCTGAACCGTGTGATCATGATCAAAACCATGCTGTGATCATGTGAGCTTTCTGCCATTGGCAAATCTTCAGTCTAAAGCCACAGTCAGTAGCTTGTAAATTGAGACTGAGAGCTTCTGCGTGCCTCTGGGATTTTATGGGCATAGGAAGTCATTCATAGACACCCTACCTATGACTTTGCATGTAACAACATATCTTGCTACGGCAGGGGAAAAAAAGGTCACAATCAGCATCATGGTGCTGCATAATGTATGAAATGGTTCCAGTCATCATCTAACATGACTGGGTTCAACTGGTTTGCCAAATTCTCAAATGAAATCACCATTCAAGCGCTTATCATCTATTTAATTCTTCATATTAGAAAGAAAACAAGTAACCTAGACCAAATGTGTTGAGTCATGAACCTTAACATCGTATCATAAACCCTGTACTGTGTATCAAACACACTCTCTTGACCTGGTGAAGAATTTCCAGACTGTCCCTGAGAACATGAGATACCACATTCAAATGTCACCCCCTTCAACATGAACACTTCCCCATTTGGTAAACCAGTGCGGTTCACCACACAGCATTTCAACATCAGCAGGTTTCGTGTGTAGTCAACTGATAATCATCAGGGCAGGAAGTTGTCTTAATCATACCAGCTCAGAGATGAAAAACAAGAAAACGCTCTTCTTAGCAACTTTGCTGAAACACTGTTGAGCGTTGTTCAGAATTAATGCAAAAGGAAGGGCAAACTACAGGCAAAAACAAACTGGTGATATTGGTTTATAATTTCAGTAGCAGTTCTGCATTACAACCACATCAACCCAAACCTCTGACTTCCAACATGACCAGTCTACTGAAAGGCTATAATGAACTAAAATGCAATGTTGTACAATTTGGAATTTCCCTTTTTGATACATGTAATTACAAGCACTTCATTTGCAAATTAGATTACACAGGCAGGGGATTTGGGCATATCCATTTGGCCCAGTTTTATAAGTTCCACATATTTCACTGTCCCCAATGACCACCATTCCTCTGGGGGTCATAAATGAGCTTCTATTGTACTTTCAATCACCAGTACTTCAGTACTTTTAATCGTTGCTGTTGCTTCAGCTCCAACAGAAAAAAAAATTTAAAAAAATATATATATGTAGAACACAGTTGATGTTCTGTAATGGCCAAAAGCTAAGGACAAACATATTAAGTAGAGCAGGGAAATTTCTACGATAACACACTGATTAAAACACTGTAGTAGAGACAGATCTTGTAAAAGTAGACATTTATTGCTTGTAGACATCTCATTGAGCTTATGTCTACTGAGCTGTGGCAGCATTTCCAAACTCCAGGGGCAATGAGGTGGATCGATACAGCCTGTCTTTTGATAAATGGACCAATTGCCTGAATGACAGTAATCCCATCAGCTCCACCGTGCACATTAGGACAACATGGAAGCAATGTGTGTTCTTTGGGAGTTTCCCTGTAAACACAACGCTCTCTTAATCTCGAGAGTGGATAAAGACGAGGATGGAGCCACCTCTAATGATGATCTAAATAAAGCAGATGGACCTCCCGTGCAGGATATCAGCACAAAGGAAAATCCTGAGCATATACACTAACGGGCCAACCCCGAAGACATCAGGTAAACAACATCGCCCGGGTACGACCGAACCATCCGACATGATCGTTAATGGTCTGGAATCCAGTAGGCGTTTTTGTTACTGCGGCTCATACGAGTTTCTCGGTTAGTTCTAAAAACAGATTTTTACCGCAAATATAAACACAAATCAAAAACTGTCTTCCAACCGCCCGAGGGCCTTACAGCACGGTAGCAGCTTGATTGTGTGTGTGTTGTGCACGGTCTGACAGCCGTGCACAGCAGGTCCAGTGATGTTTACAGCACATACGAAGTGGCATCCTGGCACAGACTGGGCAGCACAGTTGATGAGGTTGGCTCCTCGGCATATGGCGGAGGAGCTGTTCATGCTACTGCAGAGATACCACTAATGAGCCTGGGTCCTCCTGGAGAAGGAGGCTGCTGGCTGCAGAGAAACACATCCTAGCTAGTCTACCTCTGCACCCACCACGATTTTTGTTTTGTAGTGCCGACTGACAGGAGCCAAAAAAGGTCACTTACTGTATTAATTTCCCAGATGATGAGGAATGTTGAGGGGCAGCTTGATCATGTAACATTCACTGAAAGGACATCAGGAAGTGTGTGTTTGTATGTAGGTGTGTATGGGGGGGGTGTGGGATGTAGAGAGAACATTCAAGCTTTGCTTTCCTTGTGCGACTCCGTTCATTTTCATATGCCATGAAAAAAGGATACAGCCTCAAAGCTCCACTCTGGGTCCCAACGGCCAAGATTTTCTGCACAGGGTCAAAAGCCATTGAGGATGGTTGATGTGGGAAGCCATGACGCACAGTCTGTAGGAAAGAGCAGAATTTATATTAGACCTAGAGTCAGCCAATCAATCAGCACAGTCAAAATGTTTTGGTGACTAAAAGCTGGCATTACTGGAGGACAAAAGAATTGAGCATTATCATAATCATAAGCAGTGTAATCCATCAAAATGTGTCTCATTATCAAAATAAATTTGATAAAGCAAAAACATTAGAGCAAATGGAGAATGGAATAACTCATCCACTCTGACATCCACCTGTCATGTTCGTACGGTAAAGCCTCCAAAATATCAGAAAAAACAACAAATAATTTACCCTTCTAAACATTTAGATTTACAGTCTTGGGATGTATTTAATTGCCAGTATCTTATAGTGGGCATGAACAAAATGTTACCACCATCAGGCATCCAACATGCCCAGCCATCCGTGAACTCATCCAAATACAGCTCGAAACAAAATGATGTAATAGGTAATGCCGTGCCCCTGTAACCTGGGGGACCTGACCTATTCTGATCCCAGCTGGGGCAGAGCTGGTGGGCTGGCACTCCGGGATGTTCAACACAAATTCACACAGGCAAAATGCAGCCAGCAGCCCAAATAAGCTACAGCAAGGCTCTAGCTGGCTCCTGTACATGACTAAAATCAGTTTGGACAATCATGTGCGCGCTTTACAGATCAAATAAAAGCGACTGGTGAGGCCAAGCTTAACTCAAGATGATCTGAGCTTCCCTGCTTAGCTAAACTGCAATGACTTGATTAGGTTAGCTAGCTAACTTATGTCACTGACTCGAGGCGACAATTCAGTGCAATGCAAACAGCCATGGTGCTATGACAGCCTGGCTACAACAAGGCAAATAGGCAGCCAGTCAGCTGATTAACACACAGTCCCTGCGGAGGTCTGGACAGCTGTAATAAACCTGTGCTTTATTTAATCTCGGATACATTTGCAGTGTGTTTTTTTTTTTTAGTGCAATATACATGCAGTCAAGCCATTTACATCCTAATGAGCAGTGCTGATAGAGATAAGAACAGCGTTAGTGTTTGGTCACGCGCTGTCATCTGACTGTGTCGGTCGTCCAGCAATATGCAAAAACAGTCTGTTAGCTGCTATTAACGGAAGCCCACCTTGCAAAGCTGAAAATGCTCCGACTGAAGAGTCTCCTGGATAACATCGTTTTCCCTGGTACCCGGTGGTGCCGCTGCGGAGGAGGACGAGGAAGCCGCTGTCAAGCCGTCCAGCACCTTCCTAATGTTAAACTTCTTCATTTTCCTCCGGTACAGACGAGACGGTTGAAATCGGGAAAAAAGATCAACCGAGCTACCATAAATTGGACAGGGGGGTAGCTGCTAGCTAGTTTAGCTAAAGACGCACAGTTAATATCTTGCTCTGTTAATCTCACATGTTACGGAGGGTGTTGCCAACGCACTCTCCAAAAGCACCCGAGTTACGCGCATATACATTGATTTAGCGAGTCTTTTCCGATATCCGCGTTAATCCACCATTTATGTGGCCAGCTTTGGCGTTATTCGATCGGGATCAACCGTTTCCGCGAGCTGTTTCCCAGGGCTCAGCTGGTAGCAAACTGGCTACGGAAACGCAGTGAACTGCAGCGGGGATTGAGTCTGCGCTCTGCGGACACCCGGATGAGAAGCTGCTCTGCTGACAGCTGCTGTCAAAGCCTGGTCAAAACTTAAGAGAATTAAAAAAAAAAAAAAAAAATTACGGTCAACGAAATAAGATATCTAGCAACGTTGCAGATGTAGTTTCAAGCAATCCAAAAAAATTGCAATTTAATGTTCCTCGTGAATAGGCGTCCCCTCAAAAAGATCTATACCACAGAAATCTGATACAAGCAAAGACAATAGTCCTCTTTCCCATATAAAAAAGCTGGTGTATTTGTATACCCGCTCTAGGAGCTATTCTTTTGTGTGTCCGTGGAAAATGGGCCGTATTTCCTCCTTCCACTCTTTCCCCAAGGAGGAAGAACTAGGTTATTTGTCCTCCTGAGGGTTAGAAAACGAACCTAAATCCTGCAAAAAATGTCATTTTTTAAATTTTTTTATTCAGTTGGCTATGTTTTTATTGGGTATGCCATTTTACTGAGTATGTCATTTACATGGCCACCTGGTCAGAGGTTAAATTAGATTGCTGAAGATAGGGGGAACACTGATTTTAATTTTATTTTGAAGTTCATGTGATCGATCACCCCCAACTACTTTGGATGCAGGGGAGCAGATCTTGTCTGAACTGGCTCCTGCAGCCAGTAACACAGCATATCCTCAATATTCCCCTCTGAAACACCAAGTAATGGTTTTGTCTTTGCACATGCAGGCCTTCTACACTAGATGGCGCAATCTACCAACATTCCCATCCAGTAATCTAACAGTGGTATTTTCTGTTGAAAAGCTTGATCAGGAAGAGGACTCTCCTTATAGCCAAAATCCAGCACCATGGATAGAGACACATGGATGGCTGGTGTCTCCAGATGGCACAGGATATTTTTTACTATCAGTAATCAAATACATAGACATGTCACACATTTTTTATACATGCTCAGAAATACCTAATTTTCATGCAGGAGGGACTCGGCTACATCAAAGAGTCAGTTCAATATATGACATGCCTGTGCAGTGAAACACCAGTCTGGTATTTACGTGCTTGAAACCGTCTGCTTTCCACAGAGAGTAAATAGTTAATTAACATCAGCCTACAAAATGGGTCATTCAAGACACAGTGAGAGTCACAGAAGGGCATAAAATAGATGCCTACACTGCCGACTCTTTATCAACCTATTCACAAGTTTGGCTAAATTGAAATTTTCATGCAATCATGAATATATGAAAGAAGCTGCCAAAGAAAATGCACACTGGAGGGCAAGATAAAATAGGGCGATATCAATAATGCACAAGTAATGGGATCTGTTGCACATAGCGGGACTCTCATTCAGACTGTCATATTTATGAACAACAAGTTATGAGGCTGAGCCTTTGTGTCCAATGTGAAAAAGTATTGGGGCCAGCATCCCTGTATGACTCCTGAATCTAGGTCTCTGGTATCTGGGACATATATCCATAATTAGCAGTTGTGTGTTACTTCTCAGTCACTCCCCCTTAGGCACACTTGCCACACAAGGTAAACTACCTCCCTGGCTTTTATGTTGCAACTCACTTGATCAGCAAAGTGCATACATGGTTTACCAAAACAATATGATGTATTACAGACTAGGAGATATTCCAAGGTTAAAGAAATCAGTTTGAATAAATGTGCCTGACATACCTGGACAGAGCCTGAGTGTGGATAAGAGCTATTGGGTATAGGTACCCAGCGGCAAGGATGTAGAACAGATCCCTAGATGCACAGCAAGGACACTGCAAAGTAAAACTACAGGACAGCAAAGAACAGATGGGTGTGCAAAAATAACCCCTCTAATATACAACATGTCAGTGAACATAAAGGACAAGGTTTCACTCTCACCAAATGTCTAAAAGACAATTCATCAGGTATTATCTCAAACATACCAATAATTAATGGCATCCTACCACTTGCAACAAGAAGATTAAGTTTGAACTGAACAATTCACTAAATTGAAGTAAATGAAGTGCTGACCTTTGACCGGTGTGAAAACTTTCATTTAAATTCATCACAATATGAAAAAACCTTTTTGTGGAGCTCAAAGTAAACTGCAAGATGTGGTAAAAATTTGTGCCATTGCAATGGAACTGAACTGAGGTTTTTGACTACTGCAAGTTTTCAATCTGATTAACAAATAAATGTCATACAGACAAATAATGCAACTCAGAGAACCCATTCAATGAGTCAAACTGTATTGGCACTTCTAGGTTTGTCATCACAACCGATAATGTCAACCTCACAAAGCTTGATAGACAGTGTTGTTTACTGGATACTGTGGAAAACAATATGAACAAATCATTAATGAAAGGTAGCGCAAATCTAAAATTTGTAATGTATTGGTCCCAAAATGCGGTCTGATTACAGACTACATGTCAGGGTGGTCAATTTTATAAAAAAAAACTAACAATTGCAACAGATTATCTCTGTTTGAATTTGTCCTCTATCGCTGATGACTACAGTAGATACGAGTCCTCTGCCCACCCAATATAGCACACTCAGAAGCACAGTCCTCTCTGGAGGGTGTAGCAGTGTGTTGCGTTTTCACATATTTCCTCCAGAAAGCATCCACCAAATCAGGTCACGCTGATTGCTTTCTCTGCTATTGGCCATATCAAGCCGGGCTGCGATGCTTACAGTGTGTGATAATCGCCTGGTCTTAGCTCCTCTCACTGTGAAGTGATTAGGAGATAATTATATGCATGGGTTGCATAACAGACGAGTACCACTTGAACTAAGATGGAATAGGTTTTCAGTTACTGAGCAATATTTGACAGCTTCAAAATACAAAAATACTAGGATCTATTTTTTTTCTTTCTTGTATGTGGTTTTAGATAATGTCAATTTTGATAATTTCATACTTTCTGGCCACTCGTAATAGTAGGTCATCCATCAGCAGGTCTTGGATGTAAAGGGAGTGTCACACAGACTTTTCCCAGCAGGCTGTGTGTCATGCTGTTCTGTTTATTAGCTTGCTGACTGTATCAGTGGATTATCAGAGAAATGAGCTCAATCGTCTCCACAGAGGTGTTTATGAGACAACCCACGCAGTCCACACAATATTGAGGAAACAAGCTAGTATAAACAGTACAAAAAATAAAATTATAAAGGCACTGACTATGTGTAACATTTAGCACAACAGCCTATCAGCATTCTGAAATAGCTTCTACTGTACAGTCTGTGGATTCATGGCTTGGCATCAAAAAACTGCTCTTGTTAGAGCGTTTCACCAATAGCCGCCTTTGTCTGGCGCTCTGCCCCAGAGCCTCGGTCTCCAGCAGCACAGTGATTGGCTCTGAATCTCCCCGGGCGCCTGGTTCACTTTGATCCTGTCCCCATGGTACTCTTCACTGGACAGGCCCGTGTCGTTCAGCATCATTTGCTTGACAAGGAAGGCACCTGCCTCATCAATATTTATGTTGTCCTACAAATGGTGAGGGGAATATGATTTTTAGAACATGGTGTATGCATCTGTTGATTATAAGTGTTTGGCTCTATAGTACCAGTGTATAGCAAAGTGTTTGAACCTTGACTTCAAGCTGTTACTGTATATGTTAATGTTTGAACTCACATTTTATGAGTATAGTTGCAGTGTTAAAGTTCAAAGATATACATCATGCAATTCTACTTGTAAGCTGAGATTCACTGGCGGCTACACACAGGCAGATTGGAGTTTAATAAGTTATACAAAAACTTCTCAGGCAAAAATAATCATTGTTTTTTCTGGCTATGTAACATTAGACTGAAGCCCAGTGAAAAAGGCAAGAGGTAAGAGAGGAGGAAGCTAATATTATGAAGCCTATAGCACTATGCTACTAACTAAAATAAATGCATACTAGTCATACTAGCCTATGCTATCAAGGTAAGCTAGTTAGCTAGTCTGCTGACCTTCCAAAATCATGAATGCCATGGTCATAAATTAATTAAAAAAAACAGAAGTCATGGCTATTAATGTTTTTTATTTATCTTTTGACTTCCTTATTCAAGTTTTCCAGTAAACTGACTTGCTTCTTTGGCTCCGCCCATTGAGGTTTAACTCAACCAATGAGATTATTTCTACCTCCAACTTGATTGTATGACTAAAACTCCAACTTGCCACACACATGTTGCTCTCTAATAAACACTGACACAACACACACCTTTGCGGAGGTCTCAAACCAGCCCAGGAAGCTGTTCTCCTCACAGAAGCGGTCCAGAGAGGAGGCTTCTTCTCCCTTCCCGTCTGTCATGTCACATTTGTTGGCCAGCAGTACAGCAGGGACCGGGCTTCCACTGTCAAGACAAACTTTGCTATCTAGGTCCTGCTTCCACTCTGAGGCAGCCTCTAAGGTGGACCTTTTTGTAATGTCAAACACGACTAATGCTCCCAACGCCCCCTTGTAGTAAACCCTGGACATCTTCTTATACTGCTCCTGGCCTTGAGGAAAGAACAAATAAAGGGTAATTCATGCTGTGGCCCCACGGCTCTCTCAAATCTGAGTCCTTTTTGGCAGGGGTCAAAGTTAATTCACTTTCAATTAACTCAAAATCAAAATTGATCTGCAATTTACATAATGGCATAAGCATAAGGGTCTTTGTTCTCAATAATTTCTTCACAGATTGAATATGGCAGAAGGTTTTTGAATTTTGAAGAGAATCTACTTCTTGAAATTAATTAATTGAAAGTGAATTGGCCCCAACAGCTGTTTTACAGTAACGCTACTGTCTGTTGTGTGACTTGAAATCTCAAATCACACTGTAAACGTTATGTAACGCGTGTGAGACAACAATAATTTTCTGAAATAAAATGGTATGTTTCCATGGACACTGGTCAGGACTAAAATTAGATCTGAGAAAACATTGGGGAAAGGGCTCTAGAGTTACTTGTTAATCGCCACAGAACAGGCTGCAGTTTGTAGGGTGCTGAAAACGCTCCTGTGGGCTAGAAATGAAAAATAAAAACTTATGGAGCTTGGACAGTTTTAGTAAAATCACAGCATGATTTAGCAGGTTTTGCATTCCAGCACAGTGCCATTTTTGCGGCAGGGACTATAGTCTCAAAGTGGATTTGATGTTAACCTCACTGATACAAATTGAAAGATTAATCAAACAACATGATTGCAACAATGAATTCATAAAGTTGATATCCAGTCCCTCTGGTGCACCATTTGCTCTCACCTGCAATATCCCAAAGCTGCAGTCTCACCACTGTCTTGGCGTCCCATTCTATGGTTTTTAGACCAAAGTCAACTCCAATAGTTGCTTTGTATGCTTTGTCAAAACGTTTGTTGACATAACGCAAGATAATGCTGCTTTTCCCAACACCCAAATCCCCAATGACTAAAACTTTAAACAGCTTGTCTGTGCATAATGCCACTGGACTTCTCGCCATGCTGCAGTAGCTCTGCTATGAACGAGCTGAAGGTGTGGAGACGTGCAGGTAAAGACCATGTGAACAACAAATCTGTTTTTCCTTTTGCTAACCCATTGTAAAAGTAGGTCTGCTTCACACCAGGTTATCAGGCCAGTCAAGGAAGTGTGTCCATTTCCTGTTTGGACTTCTGGCTTTAAACCAAAACCATAAACCATAAACCTTTGAACTTTGTTATTGGAATATAGGCCAAGACTGCAGACTAAGTTTTCACTCTGTGCTCACCATGAAAGACAGAAGACAAAAGCATAAAAAATATTTAATTTACTCCAATCAAACAAGTATCTTTCAAATGCTCTACAGTAAATATTTGTTTAAAATGGCAGACTTAATTTATATACTGTATGTCAGGCTGGAGCCTATCAAATAGCTTATTGAGAATATCACTAATGGTAACAGTAGTACTTCATCACATTATACAGTTGATAGGCTATTAAAGTCTTAATATTTAGGAAAACTGATTGGTGTACACAGCCAAAGACACAATAGAAGCATACACAGCTAATGAAATCTTTCTATGACTGTAATGCATCTAGATATCAACTGAATACCAAAATATGATACACAATTCATACATTCACAAAACATTTTATAGTAATCTTATACAATAATCTATACAGTTATGAAATCAGATGTCTGATTATAAAAGATACAAATTTGAAACTAGTTTAACTTGCATTTCAAGACCATAGAAATGGGATAAATGTACAAAAGAAAAAAATATCTTAATGGCAAGGAAAACGTGGCACTTGAACATGTCCTCTGCTACATTCGTAATACAGTCAGCGCACTGAACCGGCAATACTGTATCAATCAAAAACTCAGAAATTCACAGATAATTGTTTTTGCTTTTTTTTTTATCTGAACAGGCAATCTTGTTAAATTTGACCTGTTAAATTGCCCCAAATTAGAACACTGTCATCATTCAAAATTCTGAGGCAAACTGCACTGTAGTTCTTTCTTTTTCTTATGAAGCATACAATACACAATGTGTAACGTAAAGACATGTTTTTCTAAAAACATTGTTGAGAAATTGGATTGTTTGGCATTACAAACAAACTATTCACCATTAAGTTGCCCTGTTTAAAACCAACAAACTCAATTGCTTGTTACGTCACCTATATTGATCAAATAAATTGTCTCTATACTACTTCTGTGCTATTTATATGACATTAGTTCATACATGTACATACGTAGACAATCTTAGTTGTTTGTCTAATAAGCACAAAGTCTATATTAACTTAAAAGCTTATGTTAGAATAGAAATATCTGTTTGTAATGGGCAAAATCTTCCACTATTGTAGACAACATCTATAAGAATTTATATAAGAACATGGTGCCTCATTGCTCACCCTTATCCTGTAAAAGCTATCAAGTTATAGAGTGAAAAATGACTTGTGTCAGACCTCTGCATCACTTTCTCCTTATACACTCATCATATACAGCACAAATCATTATCAACTACAAAATATTGTACAGCTCTTAATATCTACTGCACGCCCTTACAGGGTTGAGGAGCTTTGTTTGTAGTCTCTCAGAATGACAGAGGCGTATGTCACATTCGGAGGAGTGCACAAGATCGACTCGGACACCGGTGAGTTGGGGAAGGGGCTGACCGGAGGACCCACGCAATCTCGGAAAGGGGAGGGCGGCATCAAAGCCAGAGAATCCTCCATGGCTAATTTGACCTGAACCAGCTCCTCCTCGTCGTGAATCTGGGCGTTGTCGTACATGTAGCCGTGGAGGAGGCCAAACTGCTCGTTCTCCATCTCCTCCTCCTCCAGGGGGGAGGCGGGGTCCTCGTCGAAGGGGTCGAGTTGCATGGGCAGGACCTGGTGCTGCTGGATGAGGTGGGCCTGGTGGTAGACGGGCATGCCGCCGCTCACCGCCTCGGGCATGCTGATCATATCATTGAGCTGAGGGATGCCGCTGTTGAATTTGCCCACCACCCCCTGCTCCAGGTGGTCCATGATGATGCGTTGGGGGATAATGCTATTCTGCTGCAGATGCTCGGGCGTGTAGAGCTCCACCTCCTCGCCCAAGTCTTTCATAGGCCCACTGGCAGGCATTTGCCCGTGGGCCATCATGGGGGGAGTGACGGGGGGGTTGTATCTGACCGGGTCAATCTCGTCCTCCTCAGCCACATTGTACAAGGTCTTAGTGCTGAGGTCTGAGAATTCCAGGGCTGTGTTTTGGTAGGTATTAGTTAAGGGTTTGATGACAGCCATCTGATTGGAACCTGCCTCCTGTCTCTTCACATGCACTGACAGTCTGTGCCACATGTGATCCCCTTTTGGAGGATGTCTTGCACCTGGTTCAGACCATGACACAGACTTTCCATTAGAACTATGAACAAAATAAAGATGGCTGTTATTTCACAGGAACCCAGAAAAGTGGAGACAACAACAACATTTCTGGTTCATGTAAAAAAATACTTCATGAATTCATATCACTGTGTCACATCTGAGTGTGGAGAGTTAGCTGTATTTATATTTAAATTCAAAATGTCAATCAAATATGAAATGAAGAGTAACATTTTATATGTAATTCATGTAATTTTATATGTAATATTCTGCATTTGTGATCCCACTTGTGATCCCTTAGCACACAGAGATGCTTGTTTTAATTTTACCAACAGAGCAAAGGTTAAAATGGCTGTGCGAATTGAGTACTGACCTACATCCGTCACACTTTACAACAGGTGTCCCTATAAGAGTGAATACAGTAAGACAACAGGTTTCCTTTGAGAGGGAATTACAGTAAGACAAAACCAGCATCCCTGAGGTGCCTCAGGAGCAGGACTCACAGACTCAATTACTCAGTGGACCCACCTGCCATTTCCAGTGTTCTTCTTCCGCTTGAACATGTTGAGCAGGCTGTTGCTCCGGCAGGCGATTTTGCCGTCGCCGACGTGCATACGCACCACGTCGGAGGTGGTGAACGCACTGCGCACATTTCGCTCTGGTTTGGCGATGATGATGTACATCTTTGGCGTGAACATACAGCCCAAGGCTACAGTCACACTGAGGCTCACTGAGAAGGACGTAGTGATGATCTTGTAGTTGCTGCCAAAGTAGATGGGCACAAACGCCAGCCAGATGATGCAGGTGGTGTACATGGTGAAGGCAATGTACTTCGCCTCATTGAAATTTGCAGGAACGTTGCGGGTCTTGAAGGCGTAGTAGGTGCAGCTCATGATGAGCAAGCCGTTGTAACCCAGTGGAGCCACAACACCTAGATTGCTGGTGTTGCAGATCAGGAAGACTTCTCTGATGCTGGGGTAGGACTTTATGGGTTCAGGAGGCTCCATGATAATGAGGGTGACCTCCAAGGTGAGCTGGGCGCTGATCAGGATGGAGGCGATGACCACCTGGGCCCAAGCACTCATGAACCTCGGCTTCCTAGTGCAAATCTTCTTCTTGCTGCCCGCCAGGATGCGGGCAATGCGGTTGGTTTTAGTCACCAGGGCAGAGTAGCACATGGCGGCTGAGAGTCCAACAAGGAGCCTCTGGAGATAGCAGGAGGCCACGGTGGGACGGGCGATGAGGGTGAAGGGACAGATGTAGCCCAGGAAGATCCCTGCCAGGATGATGTAGCAGAGCTCCCGGCTGGAGGATTTGACCACAGGCGTGTCTCGGTACAAGACGAAGATGAAGGCGACAAACGATGTGACCAGGATGCCCAGGCAGGAGAAAACCACCTGGACAATGGATTCCGGATTGCTCCACTCCAGGTACCGCAGGGGAATCGGCTCACAGCCTGGAAACAGAAGGGAAAAACATGAGAAGAAATACCAAAATAGCAGCATCTTACATGTGCAACGAGAAATACCAAGCCACTGTATTCTGAAAGCAACTCATAAAAGTTTTATATTTTCAGTATCAGCTTGTTGGATAGGTTCTCAGTTATAATCTAGAGGAAAGTGACGATGTGATTTTTGCGTGATTTTTTTCATGAAAAGAGAATGAAATTAAAAATTCCATATATTAAGGCTATATTAGATTAGAAACATTCAAAATTAATCAAATACATGTGAGCCTGTGAAAATACACTAAGTCTTAAAGTAGGTTTTCAGCTCAACTATAAATAAACCCCTTTCTAGTGAGCCATGGCCAGGCTGGGCTGCAGCCAGAGGAGGGGGAGGCTAATGCAGCAGGACAAAGTAAATCACTGCGTTTTGCAATGGATCCAAATTATCCAAATCATTTACTACTATGTCAAGGACACTCTGAATATCTGAGTTATGTTGTTTTAATTTCTGCCAAAAAGTAGATTTTTACAGTAATAACAAATATTTAGCATTATTTTATCCAAATTGGGTCAGAAAAGTGTACAAGGATAATTTTCATGTCAGCCCTGTGCTCCGCATGTTCTCCCAATGTAAAAAATGAAACAGTTTGGAAGCTCCTATTAAGAAAGTGTCTTGTCTTTGAACAGCACAGAAGGCCCTTGAAAGTGGGCCAGAGGAGTGGTAAGTGAAGTAGGGCTGCTGTCGGATAAAGTGGTGAAGATGATGAATGGTTCTCAGGTGTCATGGGAAAGCTTTGAAAATAGGACAGAACAGGTCTATGAAATAGCACTGCAAAAATCATAGCAGGACAAACTGTGCGGAGCACAGGTGGGGGAGGAGGGTGAAGGCTTGGAGGAACTTAACTTCCTACGGTGCCTTTAGTAAGACCACTGAAGCTCCTATTATCTCTGAAAGCATCAAACATGCAGTATCACAAAGGCAAGGAGCCTAGCCTGTGGCCAGTGAAGTAACCTATATCCATCTGAATCTATTTTTAAAACTTGTAGTGTAAAAAAAGCCCCTGCTCTAATCAGGTGGGGCTTATGTTCTTGTATGAATTTTGTTGCAAAAGTTGATTTTGCAGCAAACACGCTCCTCCCTTGAGGAAAACCAGTAAAGTGCTCTGCCAGCACTGGCACATTGTAAAATGTGTTTGAAGCAGGAAAGCGGTTAGACAAGAAGACAAGTAGAGAGTAAAAGAGGACAAGCGTACCTTCCAGTTCGTTGTCGGGCCACCAGCCCAGGTCGCAGGCCTTGCATGTGAACTCATCCTGGACAAACTCATTGTCCTTGCAGGCAGTGCAGATCCAGCAGCAGCTCACCTCTCCCTTCCTGATCACCTGGATGACAAGAAATGCAGAGAAATGCACTGAATGACACTTATCAACAAGTATCTCTACTGTATGTACCAGTCTGGTTTCATGTAAGAGAGCGGTTCACCCCTGTTTAAGCATTCGTTTTTATGACAGTAACATTGAAGATAGAAAGGCAAAAGAAATCAAGAGGACAAGAGATGTGACAATATGGCATAAGCGTCACCAAAAGGCAGCAGTGTGGTGCATATGCTGCAGCATAGTGAGAATAGGGAGTGCCTCATCCTTTTGTGTAAAAATTAATATTTTATGCCAGCTAGTGCACACGACTACTGTATTACAATGCTGCTACAGTGTGTGAGTTCAATGATAAGATGTATGGCCCAAACAAGTATTGGGGCAGGCATAAGAAGAACAATAATGAAATGATTTTTCCCTTACCTTGATCTCTCCCTTGGAGCATGGCTCACTGCACACAGAGCGGACCATCTCACTGCGGTTCATCTGAATCATGTCGTCGTCGATGCTGAGGAGGCCCTCGTGCCAAGAGCCGACGTTGATGTAGTCATAAACTCCAGACTCCACAGACTGCAGGTTCATAATCTCATACCTGTGTGTGGACAGAAGGCCATGAGTTAGAAGAAGCTATGACTGATCAAGGCTAACCACGGCTATGAATCTTTTCTTAAAGGGGCAATAAGTAGGATTTTTACCGCCCCGTAGCGCAAAATGACCATAATATATCTGTAGGGGGTTGATAGGATTCTTGATCAATAACAGTGATCCAGTGATTACTTTGCCAGGTGCTGAGATTTCTGGTTTTCATCTCACTTTCCGGCCGCTACTCTCCCAATGCATTGTGATATAGTTAGACGTTTCTGTTGGATCCCTGCTCTACTAAGCTTTCTTACTCGTCTATTATCAACTGTGCCTTTGTTTTTGTTTACAGGCCACTGTCACCGGGTGGGAGCTGTGCCAGAGACTTGTGAAGGAGGAGACAAGTTCTATCAATATTGTTGCAGTAGAGGTTAATAAAGGCCATAGATTACTTAATGCCCCTTTAATTACAGTGGTGACTCTGAAAGCAGCTGTATTATAAACTCATTTAAAATGCTTCTAAGATTTGCGCACATTGAATCATCTTTTGAATCACTTTTAAAAACATATTTTTAGAGACAGGCTTTTATATAACTTGTTTTTACCTACTTTCATTATTACCAGCAGTGGTTTACCTATTAGTCGAAATACAGCCCAACGTCAGATGACAGGGAATATAAGGGAAGTTTGACGTACCTCCCAGGTGAGTCCCCGTTTTCGTCGAACCATATGTCCTCTCCGGAAACACCCGCGAAGGAAGTCTTGAGCAGGAACTCCAGTAACTGGCTGCCGTCAACAGGCTCCATGGCCTCACACAGCCCCACATGGCCGGGGCAGAGGTGAGTGTGCATGTCATGCAGCCCGTGGGCCATGGCATAAATGGCGTTGATGACGAAGCCCATCTTGCTGTCTTGAACGTAGTTGTCCTCCAGACTTTCATAACCTGCCCAAACATGAGAACTTGATAAAGAGAACGGTCTCTTTCATCTTGGGCAAACTTGTACAGGAGAGCGTTGCAGGAGGTACTTCATTGCTGCAAGCATTAGCATGTTATGTATTACGCAGTATAATATTGCATATAATATTCTAAATCAGCTCTAAATTTCATGTCTATTATATAGTTGTGTCTTGCATGAAATAACATATTACAAAGGAGTGATAGGGTGCTCACAGATTAGAATTATTCTGTGAATGCAGGCAACAGGCAACACGCCTCTTTGCCTCTGTGGGCGAATGCTTTAAGACTTGAAGCACTAGAATATGGCTTCAAAGAAACCTTGTTACCATGGCAAGACTATACCCATTTCTGTTTTCACGATTCAGGACTCAATAGGTCTAAAACACTATGCCACTGAGATTATGTCTAATCAGGCGAGAAAACAAACCAATTCTACTAATTTACTTGGATCGGGCTTTCTCTGTTCATTGTGTTTTTTCCTCAGACAAACATGGTGGGTGAATGAGACAAGAATGATTGATATTCTGATACAAACAGTGTGTGATGTTCAAACACACCCTATCATTTCAATGTAATGCAAGCTAGAAGCAGTACAAGCATGTATTTAGTTGCTCTGTGATTATTATAACCAACTTCATATTAGTCAACCATGTCATCAAAGACTACACCATAGATTCAGTTGGTTTTGGTACAACAATGGACCATGTACATACAGTTGGCAGCTCCTTGGGTTGATGATAACACTTTTTTCATACCCATCCCTTGGTGCAAAGCTTCCTGAACACTGGATGCATTTGTAAATTAGCATTCTGTGCACCAGAGCGTAGGCCACTCTGGCACCAAATTAGATGATCTGTAAATTCAATGCGTCGCCAGAATTCACAAATGTACATTCATAGTGGTATCAAGACTCCAAGTTAATAACTTGCCACAGCATATTAATTTAATCCAGAAAGTGAGTACCAGGCAGTCTATCAGTGCCAAAATATGACTTTAAAATTATTTGGCACATTTGTTATCTTTCCCTTCACCATATCTTTCACCAGAACCTTTTCAAAAATTCCTATTTAATATATTATTCTCTATTCCAATGGAAGCAAAGTGTCTTGAAGCAACTGATAATGTAATAACTGAAGGATATTGTAATAACTTGTCAAAATGTAATAAGATTTCTCTCTAAATAGGCTGAAAATGTAATAAAACCTGGTAATGTAATAAGCTGCTGGATAATGTAATAAAATCACATTGTTACGTTAATCGACCATTATTATTTCATAGGGGGCGTAACATATTTTTAACTAATGATAATAACACTGACTAATAATATGATACTTGTAAGAAACTTTACATTGTTATTATTACATCATCAGTTAAAAATGTTACACCCCTTCCCTATCACAGGTTAATGTAGGCTAATAATGTGATGCTATTACATTATCCAGCAACTCATCACATTAACATTTTATGACATTTGACAAGTTATTACATTTATTTGATCATTTATTATATTATCAGTTGCTACATGCGTCCGTTTTTTGTTAACTGTGTGTCAGATTGGATTCACAAATGCACCCAACAAGACTTAACTGGGAAGTAACTGCATGATACTTGGGGAGGGCTGAGTTATCCAGGGGCTGACACGCTCTGTGAACATCATCCATTGCTGATGTGTTTGTTGCCAGGCGGGCTAAATCGAGTAATGTTAATTAAAAGGGACTCAGGATGGCGCACTAACCGGCTACGCAAGCAAACACATAACCAGTAAATTCAGTGGGGTAGCAGCTGGGAAAGAGAGCGTCCGATGGGAGCTACTGGTGATGACCTACTTTAACCGCTCCTTGGATTTGACCCTCTCCTCGCTTACTGAGAAATGTAGCTTAAGTCATGATGAAATATGTCAGCATGCAAGCAGTCGGATTTGTCAACTGCATGATAACTGAACCCTCTCTGTCCGAACTCAAGAAGACACATTTCACATACATTATTTCACATGAGTAAAACTGTACAGCAAAGGAATACAATGGATCTGCATATATGCATTTTTTCATTGCACAGTGGCTTTGGCTATTATGTGCCAACATGCAACTTAAGCCAGACCAGCCAGTTGCCATCTCACTCAAATGTTATTGGGCTGTTTTATACAGCGATCTTAGGACCAGGACGGCTGTGAGAGCACACAGTGACCAGACCAGAACCAATTGTTGAGCTCTCACTGTGGTGAAGGAGAAATAGAAGGAAAAACATCCCAATAGCTTCATATATTAGAGGTCAACTGAGATTAATGGTGTATTTAATTTCAGAAAAAATATGAAGATTATCACTGGCCCACTTAAATCCCAACATGAGACTTAATATCAGTCAACCTCTATGTATATTGCCAAAGTGAGGTGCATTATGGTTCCATTCAGAGAGATACACTCACCGTCTTGGAGCTCTACACCAAAAAACAACAACAACAACACAAAACAATAGAAGTGACAGAACAGCAAACAATAACTCTGTCTCCATTTATGAGAGAGAAAGAAATACTCTAATCACTGCATTGAACACAAAGTGGATTGTAGGAATGGATGAAAGCTTGAGGTAGTACGTGAATAAGAAGGAAGAGAAGCTCTATTCTTGTAAATCATATGCAAATACCGCAAAGGAAATAAGATTAAAACAACAGCTGAAGGGGAGATGCGATGGCAAAAACAAATTCATTTGAAGAACCTTGAGTGTTGTTAACTGAAATGTATAAGAATGATTTTGTTTATTGCTGCATGCATCATTTTATATTTACGTTTATCAATACATTTATCTCTGTAATTGTTTCTGGAATTAACGGAATATTTGAGAAAGCGGTAGCAACAACCTCATAACTTAAGTTTGAAAACGTAAATATACAGGCTTGTATTTTATATGTATAAGCAATATGTAAAAAGTATTTTTTTTTTTTTTTTGGAAACATGCTTGTTGAGCATTGTTTCAAGGAACCAAGAACTTCAGCTGATGCATTTACTTTCTTCCTTTTTAAGTGAAAAGAATTTAATTTACCTAGGTCATCCTCTGTTAAGCCGAGTGTCACAGAAATGAACAATATGAAAAAATATGTGTTATTGGATTGACTTGAAGAGGATTCTACCCTGTGGCAGTCTAATTCATAATTAAAGAAAGTGTTCCAGTTTATGGGGCCTTTTGGCATCGTCCTCTGGGCATTGCACACATCAGAACAGTTCAGAAAGACAAGCTGATGTGCACACTGGCGTAAAATGTAAAACAGGAAAAACTGCAGGGAAACATCATAATTGCCTGACGAGTTTGTTTATCTACCTGAGCAGTTCCTTGCATAATTGAGGTTCTCCTGCGGGTGTCCGTAGAGGCGGCACTGAAACCGGTACTGCCAGAACTCGGGGAACCACGGGTTGCGGGTGTTGGTGCTGAGCCTGAGCTTCAGGAAGTAGTCGTCAAAGGAGGTGACCTCCTCAGACTGCAGCTTCACAGTGATGCCGCCCATAGCCTCCAGCTCGTATCCCTCCACCACCTCATCTCTGTCTGCCCAGCCGTCACTGAGGAGAGGAGCACACAGCCACTATTACTAACACAACCAACACATGCTTTAGGGTCTTTAAAAGATTCAGTGTAGTTTGATCTTGATCTTTTTTATCTTTTTTTTTCTTTGATTTTCTCTCTTTCTCTTCTCTCTCACAATGCATCGTCAGTGGCATTGTCACTGGGCATTGACACAGCGAAGGTTTCTCATTAATTCCCCTGCATCTTCCTTTCTAATTTGATAATTACCTGTTGTGGGTCATTAAATATAATGAAAACTTAACTCCAAAAACATAACTCCAATTTTGGTGGTTTTCATGTTACTGAAGGATTACATGTTCCTCCATGGGTTGGGCAAATTCTATAACCCTTGGGTTTATAAAACCTTTTCAAAACCAATTAGATTAATTCAAAAATGCATAGCCGCTAAAAACAAGGTTGTTTTTCTTTCTTTCTTTCTCCTAAAAAGTTGACATTTTGGAGATATGAGGTTTTCACCCGCCAACAGCATTGACTCATGTAATTAAATAAAATGTTGACCACATTATTTGAAGTGGCTCAAAATGGGTTGTTGGGATCTGCATTAGTGAGCGTGACACAATGCCATTATAATAAGGTTATGAAGATGGTGCTGTGTTTAACCTTCTCTGCTGTGTTTCCCTTACTTTGTCTCCCTTTCAGCCTTCTTGCTAAATGCCGTAGAGTAGCTCACTGTACTTGTAGAGAGAGAAAAAAATTCTCCAAGTCCACAGATACAATCACAAGTCCAGTGAGAATTCACAGATCAGGACTGTAGCAGCACAGTCTGGTCTGGAGAGGAACATGCTCCCCCCCCCCTCCACACAGACAGAGATTCTTCAGTGTGAATTTGTGACAGTGCTGGTCACAGTTCAACAAGAGACTGGTTTGATATATACTGTAAGGTAATTTATTTTGTAAAGGGCTTAGATGGGATTCAATTATACAGTTAATCTTCTCACAAGAGAGATGAGACAAAAAGCTTTTGTATGATACTTGAGGTTTGAATCACACCCAGTGAAACCTCCCTTTATTTGTGATTTTCAAATGCTACTTGAGTATTTTCAGTGCTCGAGCATTTTGCATTAGGCATTGTTGTGTCACTTTGGTTGCATGAGTCAGACATGAAGGAGGAAAACAATGCATATGAAGAAGGCTTAGACAGAATAATTCAAGGAATATTGTGCATTCAAAACAGAATCTACTGCCTAAAAATCAATGAGGCACTGCACAACATAAAAAGATTACAAATAGGGTTTTGTGAGAGGAACTTCAAGTGCACAACTGCAATAATCGAACAATACATTAGTGTGGGAAACTGAAAACATGCAATGATCGACCAATATAGAAAACTGTAATACCTAAGGTATCCCATGCCAACAGTGGGGTTAGACCAATATATCATATTGCTGATATGTCGGGTTGATATTGGCCTTTTTTATTAAATATCCGATATGAGGCAGTCAGTGTCGTCCACTGCCAATGTGATGGAGGTTCCTCCCTGGCCACAGCTGCATAAAAACAGCCTGTAAAACTTATGTTCTTTGCGCATTAGTATATTAATTTAATGTTCAGGCTTTTAATGTCACATGATGGTCTAAACGCTGTTTCAGAGGCTTTTTCCTCCCTGCCAAGAGCAAAATTCTGGGGGAAAAACCTTAATACTTGTCATTTTTTGTCATGAAAATGGAAAAATGTAAAGATGCTGAAAATGAATTGTATTGAAGCTATCAGCTAGCCAACAGTGCATGTTTGGTTGAGCTGGCACTTCAAGAATGAACTGACAATGACTGTCCACAGCATCAACAGTACCTGGCCATCTGCTTCCCAGCATCACACTCCCTCTATTCCAACACACTGTTGTGCCAAGAACCTACAGCTCTGACGTAAACACACGCAAGTAGTAGTGCAAACCGCTCTCTATGTAAAGCTGCATTGACATAAGTCTGAAGGCAACTCTGATTATCATATATTTATGAAAGCATTTAATTTGAGGGATGGAGGGGTGGGAGTATAATCAAAAGACTTGAATCTACATTTCTGATGTTGGCACACGCAAGTAGCAGTGCTTTGTTTTATGTAAATCTGTGAATGATATCATCTTCTTATGAAATGGTTTAATTTTGTGGGAAGACATACACAAAGCAGAACAGATTCATTTAAATGTTTGAGAGAAATCTGTCAGGAATACAACAATAAATGCTTTGGATTCTTCAAATTCATTGTTTCATCACATCCAAAACAATGACTACTTTGCTTGACAGTTGAGCAAACAAGTTCCCCGTTGTTAGAGATGAGTGGGATCTGAACAGCCATTTCCTTCATCCTCCACACAGCAGAAGATGGATGGCTGATGACCAGCACCTCAGGCATTTTGATTGGCCCGTTGCACAGGCCTGCATGTGTTCAGTTACTGCATTGCTCTAAAAAACATTTTCCTTTTTCAGTAGTCTCCTTGACCCAGAAAAAACACACAGCCGCACCAAACTCACGTCCTCCTTATCTTCCATGGAGACTTTACTGGCAGTGCAATTCAACTGGAAGGAGTCAGAGGGACTGGAGGCTTTTAAAATGCTCTGCATTTTTACACATGCATTTCATCATGTGGGCTTCAGGAGTGGATTCTGACCAGTAGAGCTTAGCCCTAGCTCTCATCAGCCTTTGTGAATAAAATCATCATTCATTAAAATGGGCTGCTCTCAGTAAATTAACCATAACAAGATTATATCGCATGCCCATTTCAGGTGCAGCAACTCTTCCTGACAGGACTTGAGGTGAGCTGCGACGCCACAAAGAGGGAATGTCTGGTATAAGTGCTGATATGAGCTTTGATGCTCACTACTCCTCATTCCCCAGCTTATGCTGGAGGTGCTGTCCCATATTAGCCCATCCTGCCTGTGATCTGACAGGGAGAGGGAGAGCTCACGGTGTGAATGCATTATTCATGACTGAGCCTGACTCAAAGCATCTTCTGCTTTCAGAGGAACTCTACTCCCGGTAGGAAAAAATTATTTCAGTTCCATATGAACTCTGTGTATACCATGGTGAGTCTTGTTGAATATTATAACAGAAAATGTAACATCAGTATTTCAGTGTATCAGTAACATCAGTATGCCTGGATATATGATGGATATAATGTACAATAACCTCCCTTATTCCTACAGATGGCATCACTCCATGGAACAAATTGTTGCTGTTATGAGAAAAATATGACTACAATATTGATTTCTTACTGCCTGGTTTGCCTGGTCATTTATGTGTTGGCCCTTAAAAACTTACTTTTTGCAGAGTTTTGTGCTTTTCATCCAACAACATTGCTGACAAAGCTAATAATCTGGAGGGAAAACATTCTGTAACAAACCTGCCAATTAGGAGGAACTCCCCGGCCACGCCGAGCCGCCTCATGGCCATGAGCAGCCCTCGGACTGTCATGCCTTCACAGAAGCAGACAACAACTCGGGCTTTGGGCAGACGCTCCCGCAGCTTCCTCAGCAGCCTGTCGAAGTGCTTCTCCCCGGCGTTGCTGTAGATTTTGTCAGAATGGGCGATGCACAGGCCTTCTTGAGAGGCGAGCTCCTTGAAGGCTTCCATCCCACTCTCCCCATAGTTACCTGAGAGAAATGGGAGGAATCGAGAGTTTCATTCATAGGAGAAAGAAAAGGCTGAATGGGGCTTTGATTCATAAGTTAACATCTCTGTTTTCAGTATTCAAAATTATGTGATTGTCTAACATGGCCTTGGTTGTTGTTGTTATTATTATTTAACCTTTATTTATCCAGGGAAGGTTTGCTGAACTCACATGCTCCTTCCCTCAGCAATTCCCAGTTTTACATTCATACATTCAAAACTTCGAGCGGCCCAATACATCCCCAGTCCTCTTTTTTTGGCAACTGAGCTGCTCCACTGCAGCAACTGGGGTTAAGTGCCTTTATTAAGGCCACCTGAGTGCGGGAGAACATTATTCACTTTCACTTTCACTTTCCCTGTCCAAACTTCCCCAGCCGGTCCGGGTCACCAGCCCACTTCTCCAACCGTTAGGCTAACGCTATGTAACAGTGTTCGTGTTGGGAAGAAGTTTCATGCTACAGGGTCACTGGGAAACTTTGCAAATTATTCAGAAAGCTTTAGTGTTCAGGCTGTAATCAGTCTGCTTCTGATATATCTACTTACTTATTTTATTGCAAAATGACATGCAGATCCTCATCACAGTAAACAAAGAGGGCCTGCCACGGGTTTTGATTGGATTTTTATCAGCTCATCACAAACTCGTCTCAGACTCCCTCAGCAAAAACAGATCAGAGATTTGCAACTGCTGCTTTATGGGTAATTTGGATATGCATATTAAGGGGTTATGATGCCACTCTGGCTCAACGCCAAGAAGAGGTATCTTAATTATTATAATCTATGTCACAAATTAGGCTCTTATATGCTCATTTTCAACAAATCCTCTGTTAATATGTGATGTTATTAATATATGTTGAAAAGTAATGCAAAAGTGTGATGTTCCAAAATGGGTAGAAAAATCACACATCCTTTTATGGAGTAGCTGCAGAGCGTCAGCCTAGACTGAAAATAAACATTTAACACAAAACAGGGCAGCATCTTTTTATAGAGGTCAACTGCAGGTTGCAGCAGCAGCTGATACTATCTGCAGGATCAACTAATTAAGATTACAGTATGTCCATGGAAAGGCAAATAATTCCGACAGATGTCATCATGCAAATGCTTCTTTCATAGCATTTCCTTTAGGCCTGGAACTGCTGGAACAAAGTACAAAATCATTTCTTGTTCTTTTAACTGACAATATGAACTACTGACCACACTATTCCAGACAGGAACCTCATATAATAAACTTTATAAGCTTTATTTATATAGCGCTTTTCAAAACAGAAGTTACAAGTGCTTAACAAACATAAAAGAAACAAAGCAAAAAAAATTGTGTCCTTGAGGAAAATAAAATAAAGAGGAAAAATAAAATAAAATAATCATGGTCCATGGAGAAGCAATGGTAATGTTTGTGTATTGGTAATTTTGCAATCAGTGTCCCATTATAGGTTTTACAATGCAACTACTGAAATGTAACCCTATATTCTCACATTCAACAAATGGAGTGTTGGCAAGGTAAAGCAGTCTCTAAATTCTCCACAAAAACTACGGCTTACAAAGCATATGTGTTTCTCAGTTTGTTCTAACATGGAGGACACCATTCTCTCTTCTGCCCCCTCAAATTGCCCTGCTGTGCCTCTAGTAATATCATGTGGATGGGCCTCAGAAGTCAGACAACTGTCTGCAGCCACCTGTTGTTAGAAAAACAATCTTTCCCCATGGGTATAGTTCCTGCCATGGGTCCTGATTTAAATCAGACCTTTGCTTTAAATCCAACCAAGCTGGGCGATAAGACTATACAGACAATATTGCTGCAGAACACAACAATACTGCTAAAAACGATGATAAGCTAATGCCCCAATGATGGACTAAGATGGATTAAGATGGACTAAAACTGAATGCCTCCAGAACCTTCTCTCCTGCGTCTCCCTTGCTCTGATTCCCCGTTAACCTTCCTACTGCCTCAACAAGAAGAAAAAACACTATGGTCCATTCTCCTTCAAGAAAAACGTGTCTTACCCTCTGTGTGCACTGCTGACACATAGGTCCAGTTGTACCGTTTGACGATGTCCAGGAGGGCCCGGGCTTGGAGAGTGTCTGAGGGCACGACCCTGAGGAAGTACTTGAATAAGGTTTTGTCGCTGAGGTCAATACTGGTTGCGGAATAGGCAATCTGCGGGATGTTGAACAGCTGCAGAAGGTTTTGGACTTGAATTGCAACCGAACTGGAGCCGGGCCCGATGACCCCCGCGATGGGCTTCTTGGTTGACGGCGGCTGGCTGGACGGGACTCCCTCGATGCACCACCTGGAGCCGTCCTTGTCGTCCCGGATGGAGATGAGGGAGTCTCTGATGAACTCGATGCTCTGCTCCAGAGCCACCGAGGAGTGCCAGCAGGAGTCCCTGATCTCACAGCCCAGGGTGATGTTGGGCAACAGGTTCGGGTCCGAGTTAATCCGATCCAAGGTGTGGAACATGGCCTCCACCCTCTGGATGCCGTACTGCTCCCGGATCTCCCCGCATTTCCTCTCTGCCACCTTCTCCGCAGAGGGTTGGTGGTGAACAGAGAAGAGGGCGCCGATTATAATATCCCCATCCATCCTGGCCACCAGGCGCGAGGCGGCCCGCGGCACCAAAGACCTCTCATGCTTGCCACCGGACCAAACAAACGCCTCAAACAGTAAAATGGGGAAGTACAAAATGCTTAGTGCAGTCAGGTAAATCATATTCGACACTGTGTCACGGCTGTTGGTGGTAGAATCATGTCCACTTGGCCATAATGGACGTCCATCTATCCTCTTTTCTGTAACACAGCAGTTAACTCAGCCACTTCTCCTTCAGCGCCCTGCATATGAGAGACACGCTGTATTAATTCCTGTTCTTTACACTTGCA
This sequence comes from Centroberyx gerrardi, assembly GCF_048128805.1. Lineage (NCBI taxonomy): Eukaryota > Metazoa > Chordata > Actinopteri > Beryciformes > Berycidae > Centroberyx > Centroberyx gerrardi. Next base: position 6,806,666 of record NC_136013.1, read on the forward strand.
CCATGCATTGAATTCATCCAACTGTTGTTTTCAGTCACATCATAGTCCTCTAAAGAATTGTTGAAAGCAGGAATATCCTCATTTTATCACAAATCATGCAAAGGAGTGTGAAAACAGACTGACATAGATACAAAAATATATCAAAAACATGCAAAAAAAAAGGCAAAATTAGAAGTGTTTTTGCTATACAGTACACAGCAAAAAGAGCTCTAACAATACATGTCAACAGTGATCAAATCTGATCATCTTTAAAGACACTAAATGATGTGTGTGTGGGATTCAAAGTTATTTCTATAATGTGAAGCTTATTAGTTTCAGCACCACGGACAGCGCTCAGCCTCCTCTGCTGTAGTTGAGCTTCTCTCAGCTCATTGCGTTTCCTCAAGCTGATCAATTTCAGCCTGTCACTATGTAAACTTTACCCCCAACGACAACA